>NW_013665867.1:533112-548657 GCF_000517525.1 Limulus polyphemus | reverse complement strand
GTTTGTTTGTTTATTTAAAATTAAGCACAAAGCTACACAATGGGCTATCTGTGCTCTGCCCACCACGGGTATCGAAACCCGGATTCTAGCGTTGAAAGTCCGCAGACATATCGCTGTGCTACTGCCCCCCCCCACACCCACCCATGTCTGAATCGTATTAAAGTATCCGCATCCAAACACTGTGTATGTGTATTTTAATCTTACTGGGTTATACATGTCTCAACAATATGTGAAAAAGGGTAAATAACCCTCCTATATTTCTAATATAACTGTCAGGCTTAATATAATCGCTTTTATATTCCCTCGTGTGTATATGTATATATATATATACCTTATAGGTTATTTATTTTTTCTCAACTTTCCTGTATTAAGTATCTAGGTATTTCTTTACTTATAACTGCAACTTATAACAGTTAGCTTTTCATAATTAAATAACCTAACAATAAATAAATGTATCATTAGTAAAATTGTAAATTAGTAAATCACTACGAGATGAAGAATTACATTTTAACTCTGCCAACAGATCTAATGGTTCGTTTGTTTATTTCGTTGTTAAGCACAAAGCAACAGAATGGGCTATCTGTGCTGTACCCACCACGGGTATCTAAACCTGGTTTCTAGCGTTATTAGCCTTCTGTCTTACCGCTGAGTCCATGGGGAGTCCAGATCTAATAGAAACCTTTAAATGGTATCAATTGCTATATAAATCAATAGATGGCGCTGTTTTTTACTTTATTATAGTGAGTAATTTACGTTAAATTTCATTCTTATTGGAGTGGTGATGAATAAAATATGGAAGAGGGATGCTTAGAGAAACAATGTCACAATTCTCACACTAGGGGGAATTTACGATTTTCTTTTAATATTACAGCACTCGTGTTATTCATTAAAGAGAGCCAAATAATCTCCACTTCCTCACGTACCTAAAGAGCTAAATGACGTCCACTACCTCACGTATCTGCTGCCTCTCCTACCTACTGCCTCCCACACTATAGTCGGCGCCAGGTCGCGAATCGACTCCAGTTTGATGTGTTTCTTTGTGGGCATTTACTTTAATAAATAATACTGTATTGTAACAATATATGTTTACCAGTACCTAAATAAAGCACTTACACATCATTCAATACTACGTTTCTTATCAATAGGAAGATCAACATGAAAACACAATGTACCCATTATGAACATTGTGGCTACATTGGAATTCTACCCATTTATTTCGGATTAAATAAATGAAATAGGTGAGTATTATTGTAACGGCTATAAATATATATATATATAAAACTGGGTTAAAAGAAATATGTGAACTCTATGTGAAATTAAACTCGAGATTTTGCTTATACAGTGATACCCCGTTTAGCGCTCAGGAAGGGTCCCTGAGAACAGAGCTCTGAACGAATAAGCTCTAAACCTGATTAAACCATAAACTGAAGGTTTGTTTGTCATCACATTCAGGCCTTAATTACAATATAAAATGCTGTTCCTACATTTTTTTCCTTATAGCAACTTAAATATTACTACATCGTGTGTTTAGGTTGTTGTTGTTTGAAGTTAAGCACAAAATTACACAATGGGCTATCTGTGTCCTTCCCACCACGGGTATCGAAACCAGATTTCTAGCGTTGTAAGTCTGCAGACACACCGCTGTGTTACTGGGGAGGCATGTATATTTAGGTAGAGTCATCCTTTGTTTGAAAATCAGTATTATTGGTTAGGCAGATATATTTGTTCTTTTGATCACTAGATGGCGACGTGGTTTTAGTTTGTTCTGAATTTCGCGCAAAGGAACACGAGGACTATCTGCACTAGCCGTCCCTAATTTAACAGACTAAAGGGAAGGCAGCTAGTCAATATGCTCCACCGCCAACTGTTGGGCCACTCTTTATCTTATGTAGCATAAGACACTTCAGAAATGTAGTTATCCGTTCAATATATTTGGTATCAGTCTGGAAAAAAAAATGATGAATCGATAAAGGGATTCAATGATTTAAATGGTCCTCTTTCTAGGAATGTCGAAAGTACCAAAGATATTTAAAATGTTGTTCTCATGACTCATCAAAGTGAGAAATTACAGATTTTCATAAAAATATACAAAACAAGGTAAAAGTCAAACCGAGTCCAAATGCTCTTAGTTACAATAACGCACTTGTATTCCTGATGTTAACAACAAGTCTAGGTGTTCATGAAACCTTTGTAGCATTTAATACGCCTCAGAAATAGCGTGGGTTAGAAGGATCATCGGGAAGAGAAGAATACATTTCGATACAGAGCAGTATTATTAGGCTTAGCAGTTTAATAATCATAATTCGTTTGCTTCTATATTTTGTTCAATTTCGTGCAAAGATACTCGGGGGCTATCTGCTCTAGCTGTCTTTAATTTAGAAGTGATAGACTAGAGGGAAAGCACCTAGTCAACACCATCCACCGCTAATTCTTGGACTACTCTTTTTACCAACGAAAAATGGATTAACGGTCACATTATAACGCCCCCTCCCCTCTCCCCGCCTAAAAGTGCGAGTATGTTCTGTGATGACGTGTTTAGAACCCGTGACACGTAGATTGCGAGTCGGATATAAGTCAGTTATTTCACTTTCATCAGAAGTATAGTATACCATTTCACGGGTTGAGACGTAAGACCGCTATTTAGGGCAATTGAAAATACGCCATGAACTGTAAAACAAATCCATGTTTATGAATCCCAAACTATGTTTATATCTTCCTGTTAATTTGTTCTCTAACTTGAAATGTCTTGTGCTTCGCCACGCGCGAAACCCATCAACCACGAGAAATCACTACGAAGCCGTGGTTTGGCTTAGTATTCGTTCCATCGGTACCACTGTGCTCTAATGGACCGTATTTAAGAGTTTGTAAACTTTTACTGCTGAAAACTGTTCGTAAAGAAACTTTCACGTCCTTTTGTATTATATTAGATATTTTTCGTCTTCTTTTAACAGCATTTAATGCAATAGCATCATTGACCTTCAGATATAACGTTTAGCACGCTTTAACACAGAATTAACACTTGCTTATTGAAAATTACGCGAAAGAAAAAGAGTGCGGATTTCGCAGATTAGAACGGCGCTTTCACAATAGACAGAGAACAATCTTTGCAAAATAGAAAACAATCCACAGCGGGCCAGTCGGAATCGTAGCATAAAGAAGTACAGTATCTATATTTTCGCTTCACAAAGCATGTGATCCACTCTATGGGCAGTATCGTGATATACATATAAGTGATACAGCTGAGAACCAGAGAACCGTAGTAGCTGTTTGTCTACATTGCAGTAATAAATATGAGATTAGGTTCAGCTATTGTGGCAAACAGAGCGAAAAGAATCACCGCTTTTTTTTCTTCTTCGGGTTTTTGATAATTTTACTAGGAAAAAGTATGTAATGCCACGAGCTCTCCATTAGACACAAAACTGTAATACAGTTGTCTTCCACTCAAAGTTCACTAGACAACATGACTCATAATGATACAGCCGATACTGAGCAACTAAGTCGAGTTCTTTACAGACTGGAAACCTTCATAATTAAATGCTCTTGAATATCTGATCTTCCTCTCTTCAGACTTGATTGAATTGTGATAATAAATTATTGACATAGAAGTGGTTTTTCAAAAGTTCCGTGTATAACTCCAATGTGAAGTAAACCTCGTTTTATTCTAGAATGTTCCATAAGTCGCTTATATCTATTTAAGGTCTTCAAGTGAAATAAAAAGGTTTTTATTTGCAAAAAAATAAAATAAAATAGATCATGAATACAACTCCTTTTTGTTATGTTTTTTTTTTGGCAAAACAATGAACACGAATAAGTTTGTGTTAAGACATAAAATCGATAAATATTACAATGAAAAAATATATATCTAAAAAGATTTGTTTGTATTTTCACTATTAAAGCACAAAGTTACACCATGCTCTATCTACGCTTTGCCCACCGCGGGTAATGAAACCCCAATTTTAGCGTTGTAAGCTATAAGACTTACTGCAAATTAATGAAACAATAAAGTAGTAATTTGAATATTTTTAGCTTTGGTTTTAAAATCAAAACTAAATAAAATCAGTAACTGGGAAGTGTGCTATCATGTGTTAATGACGTACAAAGTTTAACATGCTGTATGAATTAAAGTCGAACTGCAGTGAAGCCAGTTACGCAAGTTAATCCTTTAACTGACACTGCGTAGCAGAAATATATATATATATATATCGAACATATTAGATGTCTGAGGGACTTATATTCTTCGTGGGCTCATATTATTTGTACATATAAGGATTATGTTTACATTATTCGGATATTCGGCATTATTGAGTGCTAGCAGCACTGGCAACAACCTAAGATTTTTCAACCTGAACGACATCTTATGTACACGTTGGTTAAACAGCCAGGTTAGAGGCTCTCAAGGATTAAGTACAGCCGTCCCTACTTTTGAACTACTGACCAGAGTGAAGACAGCCAAGTAGCAACCACCGCTAAAAGGGTTTCTGCCTGGTTCTTTCAACTCGAATAACGAGACTGACTGTCACTTTTATAACGCTCCCACAGTTAAAAGTGCGGAGTATGTTCAGCGGCTTTACTTCTCAAACACTGGACCCTTCGATCCGCAGAACTACTCTTTCAGAACTAGGCCGTGTCTGGTCCAGTAACTCTGTATACATCAAAGCTTTGTCAGATGCCTCTTTTTTTTATACTTGCACGAGTGGATTGTGGTTTTATAGCGTTGTTCAGAGGATGGAATTAAGTCATTTGGTTTCTGAAACACTAATGATATACTTAATGTATCTGTTATATGCTCCCCGTACATTAACAATTGTTTTGATATTTATTATGGTGAGAAATGAGACTTCTTAACATTCGTAGACCTGAAATTCAGTGGGATTCAAGCTCGCGAATATCTAACCGGACAGATGATTTGACCAATCAAGTTACAGAGTCTACGATTTGATCAATGGAGCTACAGTCTTCCTCTTCTTTAAACATCTCTAATCTGCTGAACTATGTAAGAAAATACATCCGGGGGCTACTGTTTCTTATCTTATTCAGACATTTTGTTAATAGTATCTTCCTTATATTGCACGCACAACAGCTTTACGATGTAGCTACTGTGACTTATAAACTATAAAGCATCCAGCTAGATTATCCATTATGAAGATGTGAATATCCACCGTGAAGATCGGAATATCCATTATGAGGATGAGAATATTCGTGATAAGGATGAGAATATTCATGATGAAAATGAGGATATCCATAATAAAGATGGAATATCCATAATGAAGATGAGAACATCCATGATGAAGATGATAATATCTATTATGAAGATGGAAACATCCATTATGAGATGGAGAATGAGGATATTCACGATGAAGATGAGAATATCCATGATGAAAATGACAATAGTCATGATGAAGATGAGAATATCTATAATGACGATGAGGATATCCATGATAAGGATATTAATACAGACTGCCAAATATTCGAAAATGCATTGTTGTTCTCCAAGATTATTGGAAACACGAAACTTGTATTTTTTATATTTGTGTATTACAAATAACCGAAGAAGATCGACACACTTGTATTTGTAACAGAGAAGCGTATTACGTCAATGGGTTTAACCATATTCCTCGTTAAGGGATAAATATTATATCAGGGCATATTTATCCGTTTGATGAATGCTTCATTAAGGGGTAAATATTATATCAGGGTATATTTATCCGTTTGATGAATGCTTCATTAAGGGGTAAATATTATATCAGGGTATATTTATCCGTTTGATGAATGCTTCATTAAGGGATAAATATTATATCAGGACATATTTATCCGTTTGATGAATGCTTCATTAAGGGGTGAATATTATATCAGGACATATTTATCCGTTTGATGAATGCTTCATTAAGGGGTGAATAATATATCAGGGCATATTTATCCGTTTGATGAATGCTTCATTAAGGGATGAATATTATATCAGGGCATATTTATCCGTCTGATGAATGCTTCATTAAGGGGTAAATATTATATCAGACTGATGAATGCCTTAATTTCCCCATAGAAAAAAAACTTTTGCTTATTGGGTATTTGGTTAACAAGTGTATCGTTAAACACTAATAAATTAAGAAATGCATACTCGTATAATTTCAAGTTACTATCAGCACAATTCTTAATTAACTGAACTATTTATTCATAGGTTCGTGTAAAAAAAATTCCTTATTGTTTAGAAACTGTGAACTGTGTGATACTTTATGACCAGTGGAATTAATATTACTTTTGGCTGATATGTAGTTTTGCATTCACAAGTTACAAGCAAATTTAATTTAACAAATAGATCCAATTTGATAGAAATAAATATAAACATACATACAAGTGTAAGAAATTGACTATGTGCTTTCTCAGAAACAGTATAAAATGGAATTTCTAAAAATAAAATTGAAATTTTCAACCTGAAAAAGAATCTTATGTTTACGTAAACCAATCAGCCAATGAGAGACCTCTTGGATTCAGATACAGCCGTCTTTAATTTTGAATTACTGACTAGAGTAAAAACAGCCAACCAGCAGAATTTGTCACCACAAGAGCTTTGTCCGGCTTTGGAACCAAATAACGAGACAGACCGTCACATTTATAACATACTCATAGTTGAACGTGTAATTCATGTTTAAAAGAGTTACGTCTCGAGCCTTGGCTCCTTCAATGCGCATCTCTATATTAATCATTTGTACCACGCGTGGACCTTCTGAAAAGAAGTCAGTTATTTTATGGTTTATAAATTTGTGGAAGTAATTAGATATTAATCATTTTTGTGCACAGTTTTAGGGTTAGGGAGATGAATAGATAGATTGTAGTATAAATAATATGGAAATTTAAGTTTAAAAAGATGCAAAACGTATAGATTGTGATGTGATAAGTTCCAATAACAAAGAGGAAAAATGATTAAAATATGATATTAAGAAGTAAGTCGTGGGAGAAAATGATAGCCGAACATATGGCTGTTGTCTCTATTTCTACAGTAGTCGAAAATGAAGTGGAACACATCTTCTATAAAACATTCATATATATATCCATATATATATAGTGTAAAATGAGTTTACGATCTTTATAAGTTTGGTGAAATTAGATATCATAAAAAATATGCATACATTTTTCTTTGTGGTTGCGTGCGATTTATGAGATATATGCATGGTAAGGTGTATTTTAGTAAAACGTGAAATTATTACCGGAACATGGAAACGAAAATAGTGATAAAAAAGTGAAACAACTGAACAAACATAAAATATTTTTAAATATTAGTCACCACGATGTTTTAGGCAAATTTCAGTTTGAATTTTGTTTATGATACGTGTCTATTTCTTATGTAATTCGTCACTCAAGATATTACAAGTATCAATGATATTGGCCACCGGTGGCTTATAACGCTAAACATAAAGTTTCGATACACGCTGTGGGCAGAGGACAGATAACTCAGTTTGTAGCTTTACATTTCTCTCAAAAGAAAGCCAAAATTCTATTAACGTTACACATATAACACAGATATAGAAAATTATGTTACAAAGTAGAATGTTATCATAATAGAAATACCTAAGAGGAAGAGGTATCGTTAGTGTAGGACCCGGTAACCAGTGGGGATACACAGCCAGAATGTTATCATAATAGAAATACCTAAGAGGAAGAGGTATCGTTAGTGTAGGACCCGGTAACCAGTGGGGATACACAGCCAGAATGTTATCATAATAGAAATACCTAAGAGGAAGAGGTATCGTTAGTGTGGACCCGGTAACCAGTGGGGATACACAGCCAGAATGTTATCATAATAGAAATACCTAAGAGGAAGAGGTATCATTAGTGTAGGATCTGGTAACCAATGGGGATACACCGCCAGTCAGCCTAAAATAAACTTTTACAATTACTCTACTGAAAATAAAACAGTGAGGATTTTTCTTAACTTTGTTTCACGAAAACTGGAGTTTATTACGAGACATCTCTATTACTGTAACTCAAATAACGACCAATATCTCCAGAATGTATCTTCTGGTTAAAAAGATCACATACAAAAGTTGTTATGGTTTTCAAACGAGACCCAAGACTCGAGGGCTTTCGAATAGTTCAGGAGGATAAAGAGTGAGTGTAATGTAATGAAATATATAGACACGGATGTCGACGTCACGTAAACCGGATGTACAATATGAGTTAGCCTTGAGAACTAGCCAATCATAATCTAGAGTTTTTGGTGATAGGTTCAGTTTGTACCAAAGATGTCTGTACAGTACATAAGAGGCTTAAGTGTGATAGTAGTTATAAGAAATGATCAACTGAAGTCAATTTTTACAGAAGTTCCTGTCGTTTTTTTTCAAAAAAAATAAAATAAAACTTTGCATTCACACTTAGTTCACGCTAAAATTAACTTTAAGTCGACACCAGGTGGAAGTCATCCTTGCAATAGTGATGCCGAACCTGTAAGGTCATGGAGGAAACGGACACATTTTCTGATAAGGACAACCAAAAGCAATTCAAAAATCACTAAACCCATAACATGCTCTACGAAAAACGTTATTTACTTAATCCAATATGTAGGTCAAACCAAAACAACTACACGGGAACGTTTTAATAATCACAATTCAACAATCAAAACAAAAACAGAATTTCCGGTCGCAAAACACTTTAAAACGCCTGGACACACTTATGATGACATTAAACTGACGGGCATAAAAACAAATTTTACATCTAACAGAAACAGGGAAATTAAAGAAGCTTATTGGATAGCACTATTAAATACTGTACGCCAAATGGCATCAGTCTCGATCCCGAGATTGTTGACCTTCGAATGCCTCTGAAAAGATTTTCAAAACTAAATTCATAACTAAACTTACTTTACATTATTAATATTATTCATGCTTTTATTTCTCTATATCGGTATTATTTCCTATATATTGCGTCACATTATCATTTTCTCTATTTCTCACCACCTTTTGCCGTTATTTTATTTTTATCTTTATAAAAATTGGTTAACATTTCTTATAACTATTATCACACTTAAGTCTTTATGTACCGTACACACCTCTTTGGTACAAACTGAACCTGACACCAAAAACTCTAGATTATAATTGGCTAGTTCTCAAGGCTAACTCATATTGTACATCCGGTTTACGTGACGTCGACATCCGTGCTCATATATTTCATTTCATTACACTCATTAAACATAACCCTTTATTTTCCTGAAGAAGAATAGAGAACCATTCAAAAGCGCTCGAGTTTTGTGTCTTGTTTGAAAATCCAGATTGTATCTTTATTGGCTCAATATTTCGCTTTTAGTTTTACAGCTTCGTCAGGAGCTATCGATATCTTACAAGTTCACTAATCCAGTTTAAACTCACGATATTGAAAATAGCTGGATTAGTGAACTTGTTGGTTATTAATAACTCGTGTAATAACGAAATATTGAGCCAGTGAGGAATATACTTGGAAATGTAGGTCGTTATTGTGTTTACATTAAAAGAAATTAGGATATTTTTGTTTCAATAGCTGATTTCGAATCTCTTCAAAGATTTTCGCTTCTCATCTTTTTCCACGATAATATAGTTTGCACTTTTCCACATGCACGTTTAATATTTCTTGTCATAGTGTTTGTTTGTTTTTTGAATTTCGCGCAAAGCTACACGAGGGCTATCTGCGCTAGCCGTCCCTAATTTAGCAGTGTAAGACTAGAGAGATGGCAGCTAGTCATCACCACCCACCGCCAACTCTTGGACTACTCTTTTACCAACGAATTGTGGGATTGACCGTCACGTTATAACGCCCCCACGGCTGAAAGGGCGAGCATGTTTGGTGGGATGGGGATTCGAACCCGCGATCCTCAGGTTGCGAGTCGAGCGCCTTAACCACCTGGCCATGCCGGGCTTGTCATAGTGTATTCTTAGAGAAGAAGTCTTGCTTCTTAAATAAGTTATACTAAGTTTTACAAAACAAACATATTGACAGGTCATTGTATCTTCCTTAGAAATGCTGTCACCCTGCAGGAAGTAATCGGAATTATCTTCTACAATTGATTTCTTTTCATGAAGGGATTTTTGTTGTTGTTTTTTTTTTACACATAACACAAAAAAGGTTTTGATTGCTTGTTCTTAAGCACAAAGCTACACAATGGACTATCTGTGCCGTGTCCATCACAGGTATCGAAACCTGGCTTTTATTGTTATAAGACTTCATACGTACCGCTGAGCCACTGGGGGCATGCACAAAATAGATATAAAGATTATCATGTTGATAGACAGCCTAACACTACTGATCAATCATTGATCACTCAAAAGTCAAACTTTCATCTTAAAATCAAACATAAATTATTTATATTTTGTCTTTTCCATTCGTAAAAAAATAATAAAAAAGGCTATTGTGTAGCTTTGTGCTTAATTACAAATAAACAAACATCGTAAAAAAAACAATTGTTGAAGATTATCTACTCCACGCGAAATGCAATTACACTTTAGCTTGCAACTATTTTTCAACATCTACCAGAGTCGGACGTTGCAAGTAGTTAGCGTGCCTAGACTGTGAATCCTAGGGTTCTTGGTTCGCGTCTCGTTACCGCAGAAATATGCTCCACAGTTTGAGTCTGTGGGTGTGCTATAAGAAGAATTATTGGTGGGTACTGTTAATTGACCTTACTTGCAGTTCTAACAACTGAAAGGTAGGAACGCGAAAAGTTTGCGCGAAAATTCTAAAACAAATATTCAAAATTTACTATCTCAGTTATCGAGCTTGGTTGATTTATTTTCAACATATGTTGTAGGATTTGTACATTGTTCCCTAAGGACTTCTATAGAAGTTGCCCCCTACAGCTGAAGCTGTTTCAAGATTAATTCTTTTATCCATTGCTGCTGCCATGATCGTCTTCATGAAATCTCCCATACATTAAATTGGCACGCTGAATGTTGCACAAATTTCACGTTCTCTGCTGCATCCAATGCAACTTCAGTTGTTCTTATGAACGACACTTAACGTGCTGTGAAAAACCTATCCATTTGTAAGAACACCATTTTCATTGAACAGGCTATATAAATTCGCTAGTCTTTCCAAGTTTGATATCCTGATTCTCGTAACTTCTTCTCTTATAAGCTTATTCTTTTCTTTTTTTTTCACCTAGTGCCAGCAGTATGAAACTTAAGAATAAATTTGCTTGCTTACAGCTAATAGTCCTCCAGTGGCACAGCGGAATTACAACGTTAGAAACCGGGTTTCGATACCCGTGGTGGGCAGAGCACAGATAACTTTGTGCTTAAACTACAACAAATACAGCTAATAATAATTTTTATAGCAAAAATATTTCTCTTGACAAAATTGTGTTCTTGTAAAATAAATTTGAGCACAACTCTGACAGAGTAATTCAATCATAATAAATTCTATTCTATACAAGTCTCCACAGATACAAATTAAAGCGTAAAATACTGCCAAATAATGAAAATACATGTTTTGTTTGTTTTCAAACACTATTCTTCAGGTATGTTATCAAAATGAATATTACAGAATACGAAGAAAATCCATAACAAAACTATCAATTTCATGAAACAAAAACTGACATTTTTTTGCGAATATAGTTGGGTTTAATTTTTTTAATTTCTTATTCGCATAAAATTAACTGCGTAGACTCTGTCTTAACTGTATATTTTATGAGGTAGTTTGCGACTTACTTTAACGTGTATCATAAAATGAAATTTATAAGAGCTATCACAAATATAGGATGTCCGAATAATAGTTACTGTTCAAAAATCAAAACACGTTCATCAGTTGGTCGAACCCATGCTATGTTGAATAACACAAATGATACTCCAAGATGAGTCTTCCACATCGAATACACTTTTAGATCTAAAGTGCTCTACAGAGGTTGAATACGTTATATTAAAACGACTTTGGAGCCCCACTTCGTTATTACAGTCTATGCCGCCATGTCCAGTCATGGTTTATCTGACAACTGTGCATCTTGACAATAGCTCTTTCCATTGCAAAAGGCCATATCGTAAGGTCACCATGTTTAATGCACTCTACTTTTTATGCAGGTTTCAATAATCCATCTAGTGTACCAGAATAGCGGTTTCTCAGCGCCTTTCAACAGTACGATTGCACAGAAATCCATCGGCGTGGCGTCTGGCGACTTTACCGGTATGTCTTTGTATGGAATAGCATAACTAATTGTTTACTTTCCCATCTGCTTGAGTTATATGACGAATTAATGAAAGGTGTGATTGGAAGCTTTACTTTGGTGAACTAATACCTAGAAGGAGGTCCTTCTCGATAACATGTTGGGTGCTGTTGCTTGGAACACGTAAACGGCTTATGTCATTGACCTTTATACTTGTGGGTTCTCACTTGTTACAAGACTCCTCACTTTGCTTACCACGACTGAGATTCTTCTTGCAGATCTCTTTCTGAGTAGTCTTGGTGCCCCAAGTTGATCCATATTCCTTTTAAGCATTAAGTGCAAGGGATATCTCGATCTTGGAAATACTAAATCCTTGATCTGAACACATTTTCACGACCAGAGTGTATGGAAATTTTGCATCGGAAAAGGTTGTTACATTCCTTCCAAAAGCATTCAATTTTCTATGACAGTACACTATTTACTTAACCAAACAATGTCAAAATGTATAGATAGGAGGATTCCAGAGTTTAAATTTAAACATTTTATTCGGCTAAACACTCGAATAATTAAAAGCATAAATAACTGTTAAAACTAAGTATTTGTGTTCACTTAGGGTGTACAAGACAATACTAGGTGAACATTAGCAAAACGTTATTTTAATAGTAATTTATGTTTTTAGCCGAATAAGGTTTTAAATGCCGAAAATGTACTTATTATCACGCCGTTCCACTGCCACTTTATATCGACTGTGGCTGTCACGTGACTTACCGATTTCCATATTCAAAATGGTTTTAATATAACGTACAAGAACTTTCGGTATATTCTCGTTGCTCCTCTTGAGACGATCAAAAGCACTCGGTCTAATTATATAATTACAACTCATAAGGAAGTCTATTGGATTAAATCTGTAGAATTTGGTAGGAAATAGGTCTACCACATTAACACAGCGAATTGTTGAAGGAAGTACCGTAGTCATTGGAGAAAAAAAAAGGGGGGGGGACAAATCGCTTTTGTCGACTTCCATTTTTATGGGATCCAATTCGGAGAAGTTAAAGTTGAGTTACATCATGATGGTCCTTAAAAACGTTAAAGGACTTGTTTATTCGTTGTTAAATGCAAAACCAAAACCCGAATTTTAGTATTATAAGCCCTCAGACTTACCGCTGAGCCACTGAGGGGCTTGAAGCCAATTCTAAATTTAATACATGTGTTATTAGATTTTTTTTAAATGCCCCGTTTTACCATATAATAATAAAGATGTTTCAAAGTTCGGTTTTTCTGAACACAAATTATTGTTCGGTTACTAACTCTGATCAACAAGTTTACAGATACTTTAACTAACAGGTATTTTAAGCTTTCTATATTAATTTTTGAGCCGGCCGTAGCCTAGAGGTCAGCGTGCCAAGACTTGGAATCCGAGGGTTAATAATTCACGCGTCTCGTTGCCGTAAAAATGTGTTCCACACTTAAGAGCCGTGAGCGCCCTGTAACAATAACGGACAAATTCTATTATTCGATCAAGCAATTAAGAATTTCCCAGGAGATGGCGGCGCGTAATGCTGACTAGCTCCCTTTAATCTTTACGTATTAATTTTTCGGGTCTACCCCGTGTCCTAGTGGTTAGTGTGCCCGGACTGTGAAAACGGGGATTCATGTTTCGCGTTTCTTTGTCGCAAAACGCGCACTTTCAGGCCGTGGATGTTCTATAATAGCAACGGCTAAATAAGAACAATCCAAGAGCTGGCACTGAGTACTGTTAACTAGGTGTCTTCCCTTTAGTTGGTCAGTTCAAACTGAGAAACGGCTATGCGCAGTTGGCCATTGCGTTGCTTTGCGCAAAAATTCTAAATAAACAAATAAGTCTTAAATTTTCATTATTTTCCTTTTACCATACATCGTCATTCATCCACCATTTTCAATTTATCACAATTTGTAGAATTATCGCTAGATTCTTTACTGTATCGAGCAGAGTTTACAAATGAAATAGTATTTTAGGTTCTGACACAAATCGACCACATAACCAATACTTTATGTGACTGTTGTTGATTTTTTCCCAATTGTGCTCACGCTTTGATAGAGAGTGTCTGGAAATTGTGTTAAAAATGGTTTACTTGTGCCTTAGAGACAGGAAACTTGAACCTTGCTATTGAGGTACTTTGCTGTTGTGCAGTCTATGCAATGGTGAACACGAAGGATGTGTGTTCTAAACGCTACACGCAGTAAAAAAGAAATGGTAAAGAGCATCCCATAATAGACCGTGGGTGGTGTTAAGTAGTTGTCTTCCTTCTAGTCTACAACTTGAAAATTAGGGATAGCTAGCGCAGATAACCCTCGAGTAGCTCTGTGTGAAAATTCAAAAACAAACAGATATATTTTTACATAATTTCTGAATGCTATATTAGGTTTAGGAATTTCATACCCATAAAAACAGGCATCATAGCTCGATGTTATAAAAAAAAACAAATTGTCAGGAATGCTGGGACATCGGACACTATTTATAGAGACGCTCAATACTCTTTTAAACACTAGATATAGGAACGTACGAATATTCTATCAGGTGTAAAAAACAATATATGTAATAAGATTTAAATTAAACTTTTTATATCCTTAAAAAACTATGTATTTTAGTTTAAGGGCTCGGCATGGGCTAGGAGTTAGCGTACCCGGACTGTGAACCTGAGGGTTTGTGGTTCGCTTCCCGATACCCCCTCCAAAAAACAACATATTTTGATCCTTGAGGCCAGGTGGTTAGGGCGCTCGATTCGCAATCTGAGGGTCGCGGGTTCGAATCCCCATCCCACCAAATATGCTCGCCCTTTCAGCCGTGGGGGCGTTAAAATGTGACGGTCAATCCCACCATTCGTTGGTAAAAGAGTAGCCCAAAAGTGGGCAGTGGATGGTGATGACTAGCTGCCTTCCTTCTAGTCTTACACTAGTAAATTAGGGATGGCTAGCGCAGGTAGCTCTCGTGTATCATTGCGCGAAATTCAAAACAAACAAACAAACAATCCTTGAGGCCTTGTGAGCGTTGTAACATAATGACCAATATTATTTTTCGTTGATAAAGAGTAGCTGAAGAGTTGGCGGTGGGTGGGGTTGAGTAGCTGCCTTCCTTCTAGTTTATCACTTCTTAATTAGGGACGGCTAGCGCAGATAGCCCTCGTGTAGCTTTGAGCGAAATTCAAAACGAACAAACAATCCTTGAGGTCGTGGGAAAAATCCTAGGTTTTTGATATAAAAGGGGACCTCAAGAGTTGTCACTTTACAATTAGAGACGGTTTTACACGAAAACTGAAAAAAAAATTAAACGAAAATAAATTATTAACAAGATTTATTTACTTTGCTTTTTAATTTACTGTACAGTGAATTAAAAAGGACTCTAAAACCCCCATAAATATTATATATATATATATATATATATATATACACC
>NW_013665867.1:529032-532628 GCF_000517525.1 Limulus polyphemus | reverse complement strand
CCGTCCCTAATTAAGAAGTGATAAACTAGAAGGAAGGCAGCTACCCAACCCCACCCACCGCCAACTCTTGGGCTACTCTTTTACCAACGAATAGTGGGATTGACCGTCACATTATAACGTCCTCACGGCTGAAAGAGCGAGCATGTTTGGTGTGATGGGGATTCGAACCCGCGACCCGCAGATTGTGAGTCGAGCGCCCTAACCGCTTGGCCATTTTTGGCCTCATCAGGGAATACAGTCAAAGAAGGAATGCACTATGCCTATACGTTACAGATTCTCTTTGGAATTTTATCTTTGGTGAAAACAAAAAAGATATCTTTAATACATATATATATAAGATTTTCTTTGTGACTGAAACACAAAATCACACAATGGCCTATCTGCGCTCTGTTTATCGCGGGAATCGATCTCCGGATGCTAACGTTGCAAGTTCGTAAACTTACCGCTGACCCAACGAGGTGCAATTACTAGATATGTCTATAGGTCTACCCAAATCCTAGTATTTACGTTATTTAAGATTTTTTGAACTGTAGCGTAACATGGCGACAAAAATTAGAGTTTTAAAACTATGTGAGCGCTACATGCGTTCGTTACGTGAAGATGAGGTTAGACTTGATGATACGAGTTTTTCGAAAAAAAAAAGTTATCAAAGTGTACTCTGCGTCTTACTCATTTGAAGAGTACGTTATAGCACACAATTCTGTCGATCGTGAATAAAATCAATTTTCTGTCTGTTTATTTTGACACATAGCTACATACTCACCTATCAACGCTACGATTCACCACGCGGGAATCGAACCCCAGATTTAAGAGTCGCTAACCCACCTGGGGATGGTGAGTGGGAGTAGCTTGCTTCTCCGACAATGGTCCTTTCGTTTTCAGCACTTAATGGAAATTTTTCCCTCATAGTAAATATTTTCTGCAAGTTTACGAAATAAATATTTAAGAAACATCCCCAAGTTTATGAATATAAGACGACTACTAATGTTTGTTTGTAGTTCAGCAAAAAGCTACACAATGGGCTATCTGTGCTCTGCCTACCCCTGCTATCAAAACTCGGTTTCTAGCGTTGTAAGTACGCAGACAGACATACCGCTGTGTCACTGGGGAGGGGGGAACTACTAATGATAGTCTACCGAATGCAGTACTCATACATACAGTTGGTTTTGTATAAGACTGTTACGTTTGTGTTCTGCTTTAGTAATATTGTACTACTTAAAACACATCTTGGATTATTACTAACACAGTGTCTTACTTCACTCCTGTATAGCTTTGTGTGTGTTCTGCTTTAGTAATATTGTACTACTTAAAACACACCTTGGATTATTACTAACAGAGTGTCTTACTTCACTCCTGTAGAGCTGTGTGTGTGTTCTACTTTAGTAATATTGTACTACTTAAAACACACCTTGGATTATTACTAACATAGTATCTTACTTCACTCCTGTAGAGCTCTGCGTGTGTGTGTTTTACTTTAGTAATATTGTACTACTTAAAACACACCTTGGATTATTACTAACACAGTTTCTTACTTCACTCCTGTAGAGTTCTGTGTGTGTGTTCTACTTTAGTAATATTGTACTACTTAAAACACATCTTGGATTATTACTAACACAGTGTCTTACTTCACTCCTGTAGAGCTCTGTGTGTGTGTTCTAGTTTAGTAATATTGTACTACTTAAAACACACCTTGGATTATTACTAACACGGTGTCTTACTTCACTCCTGTATAGCTGTGTGTGTGTTCTGCTTTAGTAACATTGTACTACTTAAAACACATCTTGGATTATTACTAACACAGTGTCTTACTTCACTCCTGTATAGCTGTGTGTGTGTTCTGCTTTAATAATATTGTACTACTTAAAACACACCTTGGATTATTACTAACACAGTGTCTTACTTCACTCGCGCAGAGCGCAGGGAAGAATCGACTGGTCTTGATCGATGCTGTAAAAATAAAATTTACCATCACGAAAAGAACGCTATGGTTTCGCCATATGTATTCTTCATGCTCCACGACCTGGATGGATGGATAATAAATCAACTTCCTTGCTCTGTGCTGTCATTTTCTCCAGCTCGTATCGACGGATTCCGCTCACTTTTTTATGGCTGTTATTTTACACAGACGAACTCATAAATATTAAATATATACTTATAAAGTTTGCTTGTGCTTTTAGTTGGAGACGTTATAAAAGCACGCAGCACTTTTGCTTCCGGCTAATCGTCGTAATTCTGCACTCTATCAAGGTCACTAGAGCCGAACAGCGAAAGTCTCGTGCATCCTGTTCTATTGTCTTTTATGCTGTTATTTTGTTACTTATTTTTTTTTCCTCTCATGAAGTTTCACAGTAAATTTTTATAAGTTTTTGGTCGACAACTATATATTTATTTCTTGTTATTTTAAGGTTTAGCCCAGGAAATGTATTACAAATGCAAAGAGCTAAAATAAATATAAACATCTGGAAAAAACGAATATGTACATACTGATTTGTTTATTTATTTTCTTTAAAGCACGCGACGAGTTTGTCAGCGTCCTGGATTGTAAGTCCGAAGTTCCAGTGTTCGCGTCCCGTTGTCACAAACTCACGCTACATATTTTGAAACGCATGTGGTTACGTTATAAACACATTTCTTAAGCTTGTCATAACACTAAAGACAAATTTTGATTGTTTTCTACTTCTATATTACAAAGAATGTCCTATGGGGAAAGAAATTACGTGTAGTAGTTTTACTTAGCGTAAAATATTCAAGATTTGGACACATAATTTCTGTAATAAGAATTTCATAAAAATTTAACAACATCTCAATTCATTTTTTGATCTGCTTTTGTTTGCTTGTTTGTGGTTAAGCACAAAGCTACACAATGGGCTATCTGTGCTATGTCCATTATGGGTATCGAAACCCGGTTTCAAGCGGTATAAGTCCGCAGACTTACAGCTGTGCCACTGCAGGAGGTGACCTGCACAGAATATAATTCTGTTGTAAAAGTAATATTACAACATCAATTAATTTGTAAGCAAATATGGCATCTGATTATCGCTCCCATGATCCGAAACGCAAATGATTGATCATTCATCGCGTGATTGTGAATGATTATTTGGTAGAGGTGGCTTTACAGCCTTACATTTATGACATTTTAATTCAATATCAATATCATTCCTCTGAAAGAGATGCTTTCAGGGTATTTTCAGTGTCTGGGAGTAATTATGGGCTGTGATGCGTCTTTTAAAAGAGTGCACCCTATATGGTCAAGGTAATTGAAGCCCGAAGAGCGTGCAAACTAACCCATTTAGTCATCCCTCTTTTTTTTCAAACTGTGTGTTGACCAGGTTAGTACCGTGAGGATAGGCGTTACTTTGCACAAGCACATGACTGACATCACAAAAATCTTAGTGCGTGGTTCATATAATGTGTCGCATTCAGTATATACACTAATATCCACACCGTTCATCCATCAACACCTCATGTTCTTGTACAAACGTGAAGTTGGATCTACTTCTAGGCATGTCCAGGTGTTTAGGGGGCGCTTGACTCGCAATTCTGAGGGTCACGGGTTCAAATCCCTGTACTACCAAAATGCTCGCCCTTTCAGCCGT
>NW_013665867.1:509356-529022 GCF_000517525.1 Limulus polyphemus | reverse complement strand
CAGGTCCAAATCCCTGGACGACCAAACATGCTCGCCCTTTCAGCCGTGGGGGCGTTATAATGTGACGGTCAATCCCACTATTCGTTGGTAAAAGAGTAGCTCAAGAGTTGGCGGTGGGTGGTGATGACTAGCTGCCTTCCCTCTAGTCTTTCACTGTTAAATTAGGGACGGCTAGCGCAGATAGCCCTCGTGTAGCTTTGCGCGAACTTCAATACAAACTAGTTCTAGGTTATATTCAAATTATTACAAGTCTGTAATCAGCAGCACGGCAATTTATCCATAAATATATATATTTCTTCATATTTTGTGTGCTTATTAAACGTCCTCTTCATTGCAATAGAGCTGTTTTGTATATTGATTTAAGTGAAACCCATTTCATTGAGTTTCTGACGTACAGGCTAGCCTTAAGAAGTCTGTTTACAACTACACAATCACGTTTTGTCCAGTTATACGGCTGCGAACAACTGATTCAGTCCCCATTAGGTGCCCTGTGACTGGCCGACTTTCATATGTCTAATGATTCTCCATATATATAGTCATGGTTCAGAATAATTTCAGTTCCGTGATTCGTTATGTTTAAGATAAGCTGAATAACCAATCCTTTGCATTTTAAAAAGGGGAAATAATGGCATGGCCAACAAGTGCATGAGATGCATAACTGATGATGGAATACAAATGGGTGATAACTATTATTATAAACCCATAATGGAGAATATAGTGGAATAATTCCTTGTTCTCTTATACCCATACAGTGGATTGTCGGTATCAGGACTCTTTCTATTACACCTATGATGGAGTAAAGCATAGTGATAATTCCTGTTAAACAACTAATAGAACAGATGTTGGTTGTTCACGTTAAACAAGTAATAGACTGAATGGTGGTCGTCGTCACACCTCCTTCTGACTCATGAGACGGATAATGGGGGTGGTGAACTGTTGTATGAAACAGTTTGTGGATTTGGACAGAATTGTGATTCCTATTTCTACTAATTAAACAGGAGGTAAAGTGGATTGTGTGTGTGTCATGATGAAGAGGTATTGAAAGTGGTCCATCTTATTAAAGTAGTTATAGCATGATTAAGAGGGTGATGCTTCGTAGTATACACGTGATAAGTTAGACGTAGGGTATAATGGCTTCTTCTATTAAGCACGTGATAATGAAAGGAAGAAATCCTGCTGAGAGACTAGTCAACTCAACGTAGATCACACGTTATAGACTATGTTACTGTACACGCACTGTGCTGTGAAATTTAATAAAGTACTAGTCAACTCAACGTAGATCACACGTTATAGACTATGTTACTGTACACGCACTGTGCTGTGAAATTTAATAAAGTACTAGTCAACTCAACGTAGATCACACGTTATAGACTATGTTACTGTACACGCACTGTGCTGTGAAATTTAATAAAGATTCCGTATCACACACAAGAAACAATATGATAGAACTTAGAAAAACAAATGAACTTAAAAGGCAGGTGAGGGAGCCCACTAATGCTACCTGAAGAAGGCAGACCAATGTTCTGTCGAAACGTGTAGAATATTCCACCATCAATAAATTTTTTTCTTATACTTATCAATCGTTATTTACCTATCTATTATCCACAGAAACAATTATAACAAAGACAAAACACTTACTACGTGGAGGTGTTTCATATCACGTAAAGATTTGAAAGCACAATGAGATAACCATATAATCTTTAACAGTCGATGTTGAGGGTTCTCTCGCTCCAATGTCCACCCGTCTAATTAAGAATGCAGCACTGAATACTGCGAATGGTTTCATGCCATGCCTGTACAAATATTATTGAAGCGTGCATCATACAGTTCCCAGCTGTGACACTTTACGAAAATGTAAGACATTAAACAGTTTTGTTAGGGCAAGTTATAAGGTTTGTAAAGCTATAATCAGGCGAACCCATCTGTCAGCTCAAGCCCTCTATTATAAACTAGAAGAACTAAAGGTGAAAAACATCGTGCTGACTGACAGCTGTGTGTAAAGCTGGCTAAGTTGTATGTTTCTCAAACTTACTTATACTGTCGAGGAAAATATATTCTTAAATTTGAAATATTTAAAAGGCAGAGAGCCGTTCTAAAAAAGACTACATGCCAGTTAGCGATAAGCTACTCTCGCCAACAGTGTACAATATATATATATATATATAATAATAAGTTGGCAAACAAAGATTTATAAGCATAAGGAAGTTGTTTGTTTGGGGAGTAACATACTACATGTTTCGACAGAACATTGGTCTGTCTTCTTCATGTGCTTTCTTACTCAAATATGCATATATATATATATACACCCACACATAGCCCAACGAATGTGTTTGTGTGCGTGTTGTTCATAGATATTTTTTGATGAATATAAATATGTTGAATTTCATTGCAGTATAGCACCGTTATGTTAATTACCATATATTTAAGTCATGTTTTCTATTTATATTTACGACAAAGCTTCTAAGGCCATCTCCGGCCGTCCCTAATTTTTAACTACTGACCAGAGGCACAGTCAACAGCACCCTACCGCCCATCATCCACGTGGATGGTGCATTATATATAAGAGGGATAGTTAATTATTTAGCGTGGATGGTGCATTATATATAAGAGGGATAGTTAATTCTTTAGCTTACAGAACACGCTAAACTATGTTCTTTTGAAGTCAAAACTTAAACTTTAACTAGGGCGTGGGTTTTCCACCTGTTGGAGCTGGCAAGCTGAGTTCAAATCCAAGCGAGGCTACAAAACATTCTCCCAGCTCTAAACCTGTAGGTGCATTATATATAAGAGGAATAGTCAGTTCCTTAGTCTATGTTACAGAGCATGCTAAACTATCTTACAGAACACGCTAAACTATGTTACAGAACATACTAAACTATGTTACAGAACATACTAAACTATGTTCCAGAACACGCTAAACTACGTTACAGAACACGCTAAACTATGTTACAGAACACGCTAAACTATGTTACAGAACACACTAAACTATGTTACAGAACACACTAAACTATGTTACAGAACATGTTAAATTTAGCGTGTTCTGTAACTTGTAAGTTAAGACGGACGGCATTTCCCCTTTAATCATGTTCAGTATTACGAAAACATGAAATAAAAAACTTGGAATCCTAATATAGTTTGAGAATTTGACTTTGTTAATCTGAAAACTATGGTACTGGTAGTCTGTTTTGATCGAATTCTAGCAATCAGTCTCGTGGGAAAAAACAAGCAAAAAAATCGTGTAAGAAATTTAGAAAAAAAATGTAATTTTCGCAAATAAAGGATTGTTTCATTTCTGAAAAAAAAGTCTAAAGTTTACAAGTACAAGAAATAACTGTTCATCATGCGTTTTTGTCTAAACGATATCTCTCTTCACAATTACTACACTAGAGGTTCGTCAACAGAATCATGAACATATTTAATGACGAGAATAAAAAACACCTCATCATCGATAACATCTTTTATCTAAAAGTTCTTTAATAAGTTAACTTTTTTATACGTTTTACTTTCGTCTCTTCATTCAGCCTTTGCTTAAACTATATTAATTTCGATACTTTTATGCTATTGTTATAAATTTCTATATTCTGCACTGTCACACAATATTCATCAGAATACCCCTATCAGTGTTTGTTAGGCCTAATGAAAGCAGGTTTACTAAAAAAATTTTACAACAAGTGATATGGCTCTCTATCTACAACACCGTATTTATCCGAAGACTCTCCTCAGTCTGTATGAGGTCATGGCTAGGCATGGCCAGGTGGTTAGGGCGGTCGACTCGCAATCTGCGAGTGGCGGTTTCGAATCCCCGTCACACCAAACATGCTCGCCCTTTCAGCCGTGGGGGCGTTATAAGTGACGGTCAATCCCACTATTCGTTGGTAAAAAGAGTAGCCCAAGAGTTGGCGGTGGGTGGTGATGACTAGCTGCCTTCCCTCTAGTCTTACACTGCAAAATTAGGGACGGCTAGCGCAGACAGCCCTCGTGTAGCTTCGCGCGAAATCCATAACAAACAAACAAACTGGGTGAGGTCTAATGAAAGCAGATTTACCAAAATATGTTTTTCCCGCGGACGATATTTCCGCTCATTCTATTTTCTTTAATCGATGAAAGTATTGTTTGGCGTAAAATATTTTGGTAGCTGTATATTTTATAACTCACGTGATGTATATATACTTCAAGAAAATACCGTCTGTCGCAGAGGAAATTAATCTTAATTATTTAAATATTTAAGGAAGTTTCAGCTGTGTATTATGGTATGTAAACACGAATTCCATTAACAACGATACAGACTAACTCTTTCGAACCAGACACCAGTCCAGCTGATCGATTAGAAAGCTTTTCCGTTTACTTGGAATGTACCGCTCAGCAACACGCAAGCAAAAGTTGCAAGTTCGTAATAGGCGGTACTGATAATTGTAGATTCGTGCAGAGAGGAAAAGATGAAAGTTTTGGAACGTTGAAATTGTCAGTTTGAAGTGGTTTGTGTATCAAGAAACTTTCACATCAGTGTAAGGAAGCGTCTAAAAACAATAATTGGTATCAATAAAATACAGAAAGGTGTTCAAATTCGATGACGAGGAACCCACTTTGAGACTAATAATGCTTGGAGACGGCTTGAATGGGTAATGAAGAAAACTTTAATATAAGTTTAACATAACAGCAAATGTACAACGTTTCGACAAGGTTCTTTCATCATCAAACCTAGTCGAAACGTGTTGTACATTTGCTGTTATGTTAAACTTATATTAGTTTTCTTCATTACCCATTCAAGCCGTCTCCAACCATTAACAAGACATATTTTAATCAGTTGGTACAAAGTAATAACAATCTCATAATGCCTTTTTTTTGGAAAATTGTTTCCTTTTAAGCATATAAATTAGCTACATATAAAAAGCTACACAACAGACTATCTATGCTGTGTTAATCGCGGGTATCAAAACCCGATTTTTAGTGTTACAAGCCATCAGATTTATCGCTAAGCCAGTGAGAGCTGGACTGGAGGTGCTCCATAGAACACACTTTCTTTCAATTCTAATTTATATGTTGATTTTAGTTTAGCTTTATTTCCAATATTCGATAATTATATTCTTCATGAACGTTTATAGAGAGGAACTAGGTTTTAAGTTAGTCCACATTATATTTTCTTATAGGCTTAGCGTTAACTCCAAATTAGACTGTAGTTGAATAACAATATAATATTCTGGATAAGTTAGTTCACTGTTGCAAGTTTTTCCTTTTTTAATTATTTTTTTTTTCTGCTAATTTCGCAAGTTACTTCCCCCTCGCACTGTTATGGCCCGGCATGGCCAGGTGGTTAGGGCACTCGACTCGCAATCTGAGGGTCGCGGATTCGAATCCCCGTCACACCAAACATGTTCGCCCTTTCAGCCATGGGGGCGTTATAATGTGACGGTCAATCCCACTATTCGTTGGTAAAAGAGTAGCCCCGAGAGTTGGCGGTGGGTGGTGATGACTAGTTGCCTTCCCTCTAGTCTTACACTGTTAAATTAGGGACGGCTAGCGCAGATAGCCCTCGTGTAGCTTTGCGCGAAACTCAAAAACAAACAAACAAACGCACTGTTATAACATATTAAGAAATCACTGTTCTCCATTTCAAACAACCTTCAGAGCAAATTTGAGCTCGACTGAAAAACAGATGTCAGCTCTCTTCGTTGGGATACTATCGTACAGTAACTAAGCTTTCTTATCCAGTTACTTCACCACTAAGCTTTTCTCTCCAGTTACTTCATCTACAGGACCGTAGTAATTTTGACTGAATAAAAACTGTTTTGGTTAACAAACCAGCTTTTGTGACAACAGTATAACGACATTGTTTGATATCATAAGTTTCGAAAGTATTACAGCAGTAGTGTTTGCTTTGCTAGGCCTTCTTCGGATTGTTATCACTTCTCATCTCGCATTTGTGTAACAAATATAGTATCGCTGTACAAAATACGTTAAAGATTTGATTGTGTGGTCCCTAACCGTAAATTACGCGAGAAAGTAACTAACGGATCATCGCTGGATAGATGGACAAACATACACACACTTTATAGCATTTCACATCATGTTTCTGCAATTTACCAAAAGCTGACACCTACATTCGTTTCTATGAATTACTTTTTGACGGTTTTTCAGGTGTCATTTGATATTGAGAAACAAGTTAATAGTGTGTATAATACACTAGATATTTAGTAATAAACGTAATTAACTCGATTCAGATCTTGTGAAAGTTTTAGAATGATGTTCGAGGTTTGACGCATTAGGATGTATGAACGTGTACAGCAGGAAGGTGATTTCATGCAGTATAAAACGTGCAACCTCACATAGGATGTATCAACGTGTACAGCAGGAAGGTGATTTCATGCTGTAGAATACGTGCAACCCCACCTAGGATGTATGACGTGTACAACAGGAAGGTGACTTCATGCAGTAGAAAACGTGCAACCCCACATAGGATGTATGACGTGTGCAGCAGGAAGGTGACTTCATGCAGTAGAAAACGTACAACCCCACATAGGATGTATGACGTGTACAGCAGGAAGGTGATTTCATGCTGTAGAATACGTGCAACCCCACATAGGATGTATGACGTGTACAGCAGGAAGGTGACTTCATGCAGTATAAAACGTACAACCCTACAAAGTAGAAACTTGTATCTTAGAGATTAGTCATAATTACTTGGATCAATTTCTACAGAAAAAAATTGGTAGTGATACAATAATCTAGTCTTGCCAAATTCCCAAATAAACCGTGTAAGACAATAGGACAAAAAGTTAGAACATCAAAAAGCAAAACATAAAACCCATTTCCAGTCAAACGAAAGAAGAAAAACAAATTATCATACAAACGGTTAGGGCTTCTTTGACACACGTTTCTTATAAATTCTATAAACTAAAAATGTCTGTATTACTCGTAAAATACTCATACATAGATATATTACACAACTCCGAACTTCATACCATATTGTTACTCTCTAAATTAACTGAACTCGGTGAGTTATTATTGGGATTACGACCGAAAATATCGTTAACAGGGAAAGTACCCAAAATAACTATTCTAATCATTATGTATTTTAGTTTTTTGTATATTGTTTTATGACATGAAGAACGTTTAATCATTATTACAAAAGACTAAATTATTAATTTCGTTGTTACTTTTTATTTATGATGTACATATACATATATAGTCAGTTAGCTTACTTTTGATCAGTAGTTCTTGTTAATTACGTGGTTACATGTAAGAGCATTATTAATAATGGAATGTTTAGTTCATAAAATTTGTTTCGAACTGAAGATTAATTAATGTAAATTTAGATTTTAAAAATATCACATTGTCCGAGAGACGATGACACTTAAGTAATAAATTAGTTATCAATATTTTCGAACATGCTTGCTTATTTGTGTTCAAGCGCAAAGATACCCAATGGGCTATCTGCGCTTTGCCCATCACGGTATCGAACCTAGATTTTTAGAATGTAAACCCTCAACCTTAACGATGAGCCACCTAGGAGGGCAAGAAGATGCATATGAATGATACAAAGTCACAATTTAATACAGTTTGTTGTTTTCATTCGCACGTTGATACACACTATTAATCATAATAGCAACAGTACTTTTGTCCATCCCAGCCAAAGGAAACAGCCAAGAATGAAAAACAAAAATATGCAGTTAACGCCCTCTGTCTCTACATTTGTAAAATTATCAAAACATTCTCTCATAAATAATGTTATTATGATTCTAATGGAAATACTACTTCAAATATTTTTGTTGCAACAGCGAAGAATGAATATCAGTGCTTATGAACATTTTACACGTTAGAAAGAAGCTAAAGAAAACAAGGTTTTGATGTATCAACTACTTTTAATTATTCATTGAAAATATATAAAATCGGCTGGAAATAAAAGCCATAGTGTCCCACGTTTCTGGTTGTCTTCATAATTTATTAGCTCATTATGGAACTTTGACTTCTTATAGTCATTATTCAAAAGTTATTTGCATAAGAATATACCCGTGTGGAGTTTGTAGGTAGCATCGTATCAGTATTGTGTAATATACTTATCTATAGCGAACAAACATCACTGAAAATAGTAAGGCTTCTTGAAATAAACTGTCAAGTCGGAGTTGATATTGGCTTATTTAATATGACAAGATTAACCGCTCTGCCCTGGTATGGTCGTTATGGTGCTCGACTCGCAATCTATGGGTCGAACGTTTGAATCCCATAATCGAACACGCTCGTCCGTGGGGGCATTATAATATGACGGCCAGTCCCATTTTTTTTGTTGATAAAAGTGAGTTGACTGTGCATGATGGTGACTAGGTGCCTCCCCTCTAGTCTATAACTTCTAAATTAGCCGTCGAATAGCTTTACGCGAAATTTAAAACAAACGAAAGTTAAGTTAATCAGTTTTTACTGCATACAACTCCTGTACTGATGGAAAAGCAAATGTCTGGGGGGGGTATGTTTGTTTTAGCGCAAAGATACACAATGGATTATCTTCACTCTTTCTTCCTCTGGGAGTAAAACCCCGGATTTTAGCGTAGTAAGTAAATAAACTTACCACTGACCCACCGGGGAATAGATATTTAGGAAACTCAATGTTTTATATCGAGTCAGACTTGAACCACTTTGCCTCTGTGAGCATTAATAAGGCCAATTCAACACAAAACGGCCCGGCATGGCCAGGTGGTTAGGGCGCTCGACTCGCAATCTGAGGGTCGCGGGTTCGACCAAACATGCTCCATTTTTCAGTCGTAGGGGCGTTATAATGTTACGGCCAATCCCACTATTTGTTGGTAAAAGAGTTGGCGGTGGGTGGTGATGACTAGCTGCCTTTCCTCTAGTCTTTCACTGCTAAGAGGGACGGCTAGCGCAGATAACCCTCGTGTAGCTTTGCGCGAAACTCAAACCAAAATCGACACAAAACAACACGCATGGTAAGTTAAAACATTTAACTTGAAGTTGATGTACTGGTTGAAAATCAACAGAATGGTGTAAATATAGCCAAGATTAACAGATCAGAAAGTTTACGAATTTGTTTAACGGCCTCGTGGTATAAAATAATAATATCTGTCATTTTCTTTCTTCTCTAAGGTCATGTAAAAAATAAAATGTTGTTTACAATACCGTCGAAAATGATAATTTATTTGCACTTTTACTCCACAACGCTTCTGTTAAGTTTTACGAACAATGATGTATAGCCATGATTTTAATGACTGTGATCTAGATACAACGGGAAGTTATCATAAATTCACATTATAATGCAATTTCTGTCACCTGTTTCCCATTTATAGTGATATAACTCTCGTAATTACCAGCCACAAAGTCCCTGAAGCAAGGTGTTATGTTCATAATTACATTTCAGTATGTCGAGAAATCGTATGTATCCTACATTACTGTATAAAAAACACACTTTGTCATATAAATAAATGAATTTATTACCGATACTGAAACTGTGTAAGTGTTTAATATTAACCTACATAGGTCAAAGCTGATAATCAATTAAGTAATGAGTTTAGTTAATGATATATACATACTTATATTCTTAATAATACGGATTAGGATCCATTTGTTTCATCAGTTGGTTACACTCGCTGTTAGCCATATTTTCAGCCACAATTCCAACAATATCTCATGAGTATATTAGTATATACAATGCCAGTTAGTAAATAAGTTCACGTTCAAAAAAGCACGTGTATTTCGCCAACAACAACATTGTGATTGGTCAGCGCGGATTAGTTTTGGTTCAACGAGATTTGTTTGTTGTTAAGCGTAAAGCTACAGAATGGACTATCTGTATTCTGCCCACCGTGAGTATCGAAACTTGATTGTTAGCGTTACAAGCCCCGAAATTTACCGCTGAGCTCAACAAAAGCTAACTTTAAGATAGTGTTTGAAAACGTTATTGACTAGAGATCACCTGAACTCTTGTGGCGATTAACATGTACAGAACTACGGAGGAAAGGTTAGAATTAAATTGAACATTTTTACCGGGAAAAAAATGCCGCAAAATTATTTCCGAGAGACTTGAGTGATTCTATCAAATATTTTCGAATCCAACTGCTGGACGAGATTAGATTGTTAATGATTTTTGAAGTAAATGGAATTTATGGGAGGATGTCCTTCCATTACATTCTCATAGCTTCGCAATTTGTAAACCATTAATGCGCAAAAAATATACGCACGTACAAAAGCTAAACAGATTAAAAAAAAAAAAACGGGGAAGAATATAATGCTGGAAGTGAAAATATCAATATGATATTTTTGTTATTCAATCGGCCAAGCATAGCCTTGTGGTTAGGACGCTCGACTCGCAAGCTGAGGATCGTGGGTTCGAATCACGTCACTGTACATGCTCATTCTTTCGGCCGTGGGGGCTTTATAATGTGATGGTCAGTTCCACTGTTTGTTACTAAAGAGTAGCCCAAGAGGTGATGGTGGGTGGTATTGATAAGCTGCCTTACTTCTAGTCTATCATTTCAAAATTAAGGAAGGCTGGCGCAAACAACCCTCGCTTAACTTTTCGCGAAATTCAAAACAATTAAGCAAATTTTATTCAATCTATTGCTAGTAGCTTCGTTTAGAAAGAATGCTTATAAAATAGATTGAAATGTGCGTTATATAACTGAAATCAGAATATATATAGTTGGAAATACCATTTGATCAAATATAACTTATTAAAATGGAGAAGAAAGGATCTTGAGGACTTACGATATATTCTAGTAACCAGGAATACTGTTATCACGCCAGTTCATTTTGGAGCTAAAAAATGGGGCATTTTGTATTGTTTTAGTAGTTTAAAAGTACGGTAGAATAATCTTGTAATTCCTATTATTTTTCTGCAAGTAACTTTCCACGGATTTTGGTTATTCTTAATCTCAACGGCATCCTATGCATCATACGTTTTATTGTCTTGAAATGTTTACATGTTCTACAGTAGCTCCTGTAAGCTGAATCCAAAAATGATATAAATTTTTCTCCATCACGTACAGATTTTTCACAGAATCTCATAACGAAATACATAAAAGAAAGACCACAACACGTAGTTTTGAGACTAAAAGACGTAGATTTCACACACACTAAAATCAGGATGAATGAGGATGTATATTCGTTTGACATCAATGTTTTCCCCTTTTTTTTTAGTTTGGGGTGGGGGGGGGCTACCGGTTGTTGAAATGTAGAAGGCCTACGAAAAATAAAAAAGAAACATTTTTATAATAATAATAATATCTGCCTGTAGAATAAAGTTGGTTAGTAAAAATAATTCAATGTAGTAATTTCCCAACTTCAGCAAGAAAATGGTAGGAAATGCACTTTATAAAGTACGTAAAAATTAAAATAGTACAGTGATCTTATCAAAGTTCTGCTTCAAGTTGAATAACTTAGAATATTTAGAAAGGACATTTAAGTATGATTTAAGCATCAATTACTCTGTAGCAGTAAACACTTGATGTCGACTGTAAAGGAAAAAATATTATGGACAGTGGAAAATTAGCTAAAAAGTCGCCAGTTGACGCCAAGCAGACGCAAAAAAAAAAGAAAAAAAAAGCAACTCAACCAGACGTGTGTGTGTTGCTAAGCTGGAGATCTCAGGTCGTCAATTCCCGGAAATCGAATGTAAGCCGTTGCTCCTCAAGAGAGATTAATCGTCATCTTCATCTCCAGCTTGTCATTATCCAGTCAACAGCTGGCAGAAGGGCACTGTTTTATTTTTCTATCCCGCAGAAATTGGAATGTTTCAATGAAATATCTCCATTCAGAGCAGTAAGTTGACGGGATTGAATAGGGAAGCCAAAATGTAATTCGCTTCTCCCAAGGAATTGTATTTAAAGATCAGTTTTTTTCTAAGCGAAGTACAATTCTAAAACACCACTTTTTCTACTTTCAAGAATCTGATCATTAACAAAATACGGATTGGCAACTTTCGGCAGTCAATCTTGGGGATAACTTGAGAAACATGAGATATAGTCAAGAAAATGAATATTTATTTTCAAAAGAGTGCATTCATTCTCTTTATATTTATAAACCTTCTTATTTGATTATACTATTTAAAATCATTTAAATTCTTCTTGATATAAATATCAATGTAGAAACGAGTTACCACGTGATGCCTGCGTACTTACAATGCTAGAAACCGGGTTTCGATACCCGTCGTGAGCAGAGCACAGACAGCCCATTGTGTAGCTTTGTGCTTAACTTCAAACAAACAAACCCCACGTGGTTAGACAGAAGTCACGTTGGAAACGAGTCCCCACGTGGTTATACAGAAGTCATACTAGAAACGAGTCCCAACGTGGTTAGACAGAAGTCACGTTGGAAACGAGTCCCCACGTGGTTATACAGAAGCCATACTAGAAACGAGTCCCAACGTGGTTAGACAGAAGTCACGTTGGAAACGAGTCCCCACATGGTTATACAGAAGCCATACTAGAAACGAGTCCCAACGTGGTTAGACAGAAGTCACGTTGGAAACGAGTCCCCACGTGGTTATACAGAAGTCATACTAGAAACGAGTCCCAACGTGGTTAGACAGAAGTCACGTTGGAAACGAGTCCCCACATGGTTATACAGAAGTCATACTAGAAACGAGTCCCAACGTGGTTAGACAGAAGTCACGTTTTACACTTAAACACCATCACATGTCTCGTAATAATTTTCATAGAAATATTTACCGAACTTTCATGAATACCGTAATAACCGTTCTGTACCTCCGTCGTTTTAGTAATGTTTCTAACTCAATCGGACTTATACTGCTTTGAAGTTTGGTAATAAAAACGGTACTGCAGCACTCCGACATGCCACAATGTTATAGAACATGCAGTAAAAAATGACGGTTCTTTTCAAAGGAAGTTAGAGGGTACCAACACTTATTCGGCCCCTTCGTGTTTATTTTGAATAGAATTGATAAATGAATTAATAAAGCCGTAAAAACTAAATTCTTCTTTACAGAACTTCCATTTATTATTGCAAAACTCTAACACATATAATTAAAGGCTTTAAACTCTAACTTAGTGTAAGACCATACCACTGAAATTATAAAAAAAAAATATTTTATTTTCCATAGATTCCTTTAAACAGACTGGCTACATGCAAAGCGTTGAATCGAGCTGCATTACAGAAACCTTTTAATTTCTCAAAGTTCAACAGAGCATTTACTAAAACACAAATAAAACACTGACGACAATAAAAAAAAGTCAATTGTGTTTAAAAGGGTGACACACACGGTAAAGTTAGGGTTAGCAGTAAAATATAAATATATATTTAAAGAAAACTCGGCTCACAGTCAGTGGTGTAGTGGAGCGAGGTTCTGTTACCTAATCACACATTTTGTAAGAGAGTTTGGGGATGGGGGTGCCCTGTAATTTGTTTTTAATTTTTCGTTACGAATTATTGATTAAATATAAAGAAAGTAATAGTTTTTTATTTTAAGTAAAGAAAGAAATGTATATAGAACAAGACATTTCACTTACGTAGATTTTACTTAGTATGGAAATTCTTCGTTTTTGAAACACTAGACACTTATTTTTTGACTACACAAAAGTCCATAACCCTATCGTTAGAAACTGTTATTAAAATTTGCAGGATTTTTTTCAATTTCGATTAGGTTCGAAATTTCAAAGTTGACAAATGGTTTCCTACTCTAATCATTTAAAATAAAACAAAACAACATTACACTTCATATGTTGCCCAACGGTTTGGTGATTAATGACTGTAAACTCAGTTGAGACAACTATTCCTCTTTAAGGCTGAAATATAACAGCGCGTTCAATGATTAGAGAATGTACGATAACTTATTTCACATTAATGCTGCCTCCCAGTGGCACAGCGGTATGTCTGCGGACTTACAACGCTAGAATCCGGGTTTCGATACCCGTGGTGGGCAGAGCACAGATAGCCCTTGTGTAGCTTTGTGCATAATTAAAAACAAACAAACAAACCCACTGGCACAGCGGTATGTCTGTGGACTTACAACGCTAGAAACTGGGTTTCGATACCCGTGGTGGGCAGAGCACAGACAGCCCATAATGTAGCTTTGTGCTTAACTACAAACAAACAAACATTAATGTCTTACCGCATGTAGCCAGTAATTTCAGAGATTCAGTGTTGAAATCCTACAGAAAACAGTGAATAGAATGTATATAAGGTTACCCAACACGAAGATAATATAGCAAAATTAAAACCCTCCGAAACTACTGTTCAAGACAGATAACAGTGTAGATAAAAGTATGAAAAATGGCATTTTACAAAAAAAAAATAGTTGGAGGAAAACGACCTTCCTATCAAAAAATAAAAAAGTCAATGTATGGCGTCCACCTTTGAGTATAACAGTGAGTACATTTTTTCCCATCAAAGTGTTCAGTGTGTGAAGAAGTAGACAAAAACTCTGCGTAATCACAGAGTTGACGGCGATAGTAAACTAAGCGCGGTAATGATCTCATCATATCGGCAGTAGGCCGAAAGCGTTAACAACTGAAGGGGCACGAAGAGCGTATGCCTTCGCCACGCAGCTTTGATCATATTTGGCCCTAAAAAAATACAAAAATCTGTCCGTCGTTATCAACAGACACGGACCATTTTTGGCAGGATAATGACACATAATATTCTACATATGTCTACCATGTTTCATGAAAATTCGATCATTTTTGACTGAGTTATAGAGCAAAAAAATAGTGTGAAAAATCAGTCCCCATGTTAACAGAACGGGATTTTTTTTCGTGACCTTGACCTTTAACTTTGACTCATCCAAAAACTAATCACTTCTAAGTTGAATCATAGTCCAGATGTATACCAACTTTCGTCGAAATCCATTCAGCCGTTTTCGAGAAATCTTGCTGACAAACAAACACACACACACATCAAAACATAACCTCCATCCACCTTTGGAGGCGGAGGTAATAAGCACGTGGGTAGTAAAACGAAAGTGGCAACTTCAAATACGACTGTAGTAAGCCGAAAGTGATAACAATACGTCCACGAGTTGAAAGTTGAAACCGGTAACAATAATAACACAGGTAGGATAAGTTGAACGTGGTAACATTAAGCACAGTGGAAGTAAATTAAATATAGTAACAGTAAGAACGTAGTTAATAGACTGGAAGCAATAACAGTAATAACGTAGTTAATAGACTGGAAGCAATAACAGTAAGAAGTAGTTAATAGACTGGAAGCAATAACAGTAAGAAAGTAGTCAACAGACTGAAAGCAGTAAGAACGTAGTAAATAGACTGGAAGCAGTAACAGTAAGAACGTAGTCAATAGACTGGAAGCAATAACAGTAAGAACGTAGTCAATAGACTGGAAGCAATAACAGTAAGAACGTAGTAAATAGACTGGAATCAACAACATTAAGAACGTAGTTAATAGACTGGAAGCACTAACAAACAATCAGTATATAGTTAGTAAGTTAAACGCAAGTCTTAAAGGTTGAAAAAGTAGGAATATTAGAAACTCTCATCTAAGAAAGTGTAAGGTACTCTTACTACCGAATCTTTTACTCTAGTACCTAGTAGTATGTAAGTGTATGTACGTGTTTTAAACTATTCCTTTTCTACGTTTGCTTAGAATATATATATATATATATTGTATACGGTAGGTATACTTAACCAAGTGTAGGAGTGTGAAGAAGAAATCAACCAAAACACAGACAAGTGTGTAGAAAAACCAATGGAAGCTTCTAATTATGCGCATACAAATCTAAAACCATACTTATCGTGTGTTTTAAGATTTGGTATTCATAACTACGTTTTTAGGAAACATTCGGAATTTTCAGGTTTCTTTCAATTACTTTTCAGTTCGTAAAGAGTACCTGCTGTTTGTACAAACAGTGGGAGGGTTCGTGCTTCATGAATCAGCAGCAAGGTATGAGAACAGACCATATGTCACGTGCAAAACTTTGAAGCTCTCGAAACAATCGCAAAACTGAAGTATTTGCCGCCTACGAGTGGAAATATTAGATTATCAAATAAACCTACGAAGGCACATCTAGTTGCCAATGAACTTTGAACTTTACGACTACACTTACCGTCAGTGGCATAATATATGTGTATGCACATATATATAATGGATTAGCAGGCTTTCTTTTTGTCAGAATGTGAGAACAATTATCCAGAAGCAGTTTAAATTCTGTTATTATATTAACTTTTATCGATGTTTTCCTACAGTGAATAATGACTTAATTATGCGTTACCAAGGAAACACAGAACTTGCATATCAAACTGCGGAATTCGGTTTAACACAGAGTTGCAACAGATCAGAAGGATTTCTGTCTTACCAAATTGTCGTAAAAACAAACTTTTAAAAAGGTTCCATGTAGGAACAATTCACAGAGAAACGAAATTCAATATATGTTGCATGCCTCACTTAATTTTCTGTAAAAGTGCTAATTTATCCCAAAATTTGTTAAAAACTAAGTTAATAAATTCATCATGTTTTAGTTGTATTTAACGAGATATTCCTAAAAGTTCTTTATTTGCATTAAAGTTAATCATTAAGTGATCTTGACTCTCTGAGTGAAACAAAAAACCTCAGAAAAGAAATATGAAAGATAAACCTCTGAAATCTTCCCGTTAAGATAATAATCTTTGTGGAGGATGAATAACCATCTGTATCTTCAGTTCCCATTATGCCCAAGACACCTCCAAACAAATACATTATAAATAGGTAATCTTCCCGAAGAAAATACTTTATTGTTTCATACATTTGGCTTCTTTATTCTTAATGTTTGAACTTAATTTCCGCAACTTATCTCAACGTGTAGAAAAGAAAGAAAAAAGGGTTCGATGTTCTTAAATTTATTAAGAATTAATTTCAAAAATAATAGTATAAAAGTCTTATGAAATAGTATTTATGAATGAGTTAATGTTAATAACATCTAATTTATCTTCTATAAAGAGGACTGTCATGATCTGATGGTTAGGGCGCTTGACTCCCAATCTGTGGGTTGTGGGATCGAAACCCTTCACCGAATATTTTCGCCATGTTAGCCGTGGGGGTGTTATAATGTGAAGGTTAATCCAACTATTTGTTAATAAAGGATGGTCCAAGAGTTGGCGGAGGGTGGTGTTAATTAGCTGTTATCCCTCTGGTCTATCACTTCAAAATCAGAGCACTCTAGAACAGATAGCCTTCGAGTAGCTTTTGCCCAAAATTCAACAAAAACAAAACAAATTCATCTTCTATAAGTAAACTAGTAAGTAGCAGTCCATAACTTATCGAATACATAGTGTACTTTAAAAACTGATTTTTATATTGAAATATTACATGTATCAATCATGTTGTGAGTTAAGAAAAACATCTCCCTGTATAGAGTTTAGTATCTGTCATTCAGTTCAAATTATTCTTTAATATTTACTCTACGAGGTATCAAAAACAAAAAATTACCTTTATTGGCTTAATATAAGTGATGGATCGCCCCACGGTGTAACAGCGATAAGCCTTCGGACTTGTAATGCTAAAAACCGAGTTTCGATACCTGTGGTGGGCAGAACACTGATAATCTATTGTATAGCTTTGGGATTAAATTCAAACAAACAAACATTGATGAAATCAAACTAGAGTGCAAACAGTTTTATTTGTCACATTCCTCTTAATTAATTCATTAAAGATTTCAAACCAAAAGTGGGAAAATAGAGTATTTTAAAACTACTTTTGTATATCATATGTACAGGAGGCCTTTCGTTCAACACCAGAACGCTTTAACTGGCCAGGACACGTTGTCAGACAAAAATTCTGTTCAATAACTTCAAAATGATATTTTATATTCTGCACAAAATATTTAATTTTATTCGGTCGTAAACGGCACAAGCCGACGAAGCAATGTAACCAGTGTTCATTACTATGATTAGGCCTATTGGTTTCATTGCTTCGCTGACTTTTGGCCTTTAAAACCGTAACAAAAAAATTTAATAAAATATGTAATAAAAAAAAAGCACTCCACGTGTTTCTCTTTTCCATACTCCTCGTCATTTGTCCATTCGGAGTCAAAATCCGAGGCGTGTTATAATAGCATTTCAAATATATCTTTTGTTACCCCCACCCCACCCCTCCACAAGTCACTGCCAAAGAAGCCTTTTATTCATACAAGAACTCACCAGTTGGACTTAACAATGAAAGAAAAAGATCCTCTTTAAAGCTTTTTATGTACCTATTATAATATTTTACATTTTACGGTTTAAATGGGGAAGCTGACGAAGCATAACAAGCCGATAAATATAAAATATGTGATAAAAATCAGGAAAACTGCAGAAATTTTCTTTTTCCACATTTTTCTTAATTTGTTCATTTCGGAAAGAAAATAAGAATTACAAAGATAATTTACAATAACAGTATATTAAATTGGCTGCATTAATTACTGGGTTGATTTTTTGTTCTGATCTATATTGTTTTTTAATCTTTCGACGCTAAATGATCATTTCTTTTGCGTAGCCATATCTAGGATAAAGTAGTGGAATACAATTACATGCTATACAGTATACAAGGCTCGATATATACACATTGGTTAATTTCAGTTGCAAACACATAAAAAACTCATTGTATTTGCCCAAAACAAACACTTCTTTTTCTTCAATGTGCAATTTATGTGTGTGGGTACGTTGTTTGATATTGATTACCTTTTTTCTTTTTTTTTAAGTGTGCCCAAGAGTCACTACAGCAGGTTTTTTGTTCTTTATTGTTCTAATGCTTTGTGGTGTTTGCTCAAATATTATGAAGAGCACTGGTGAAGTTATAATTTCCCCGGAATGGGGCCAAAGGCCGCCTGAAAGGCTCACCTGTTTTAACCACTCGCACCACTATACAGTAGTGTGTTGGCTGTCAGTCAGTCAGTAGACACTAAAATGATATCACATGAGGTACGCTTAACGTTGTAATTGGTGTTGCCGTGATGTCAGTAAAACGTGCGCATGGCATGAACCACGAGAAGAATTATGCACTCTGTAGTCTATAACACAGCAAGACATATGAACTTCAAAATCAGGAAATAAAAATATTTATTATTCTTACTTTTGATTTTATTTACTCTTGAAACAAAACTCTTGTGCGATCATATTGTCTTAGTGACTAACGAGTATTCATGAGTCGCGACCCCTTGCTGTAAAAACGCACTTCACAATTTGTGGTACTGGTTGCGCCTTAAAAGTACCTGTCAGATCCCTATATTCGATCAGACACGAGTAACCCAAGAGTTGGCGGTCGCGCTACTAAACTGTCTATTCAAAGTTAGAAAGGGTTAACACAAATAAATGTTTTGTTGCTTTCGTAAAATTCTTTAACAAACAAGTAACTGACGACATTTTCTAGTGGAAAAATATTGAACCGTAGAGTGTCGCAACCTTGGAGGCTAGGTAAAGGTTACGATCGATAGTGAGGGGCAGACCACTCACAAGCAGGTAAAAATCAGATGTCTACAACTATGTTGTTATTTATTAATATTAATAATAATTTCATGGAAAATGATTTTTTTTTACAAAAATTACGCCTGCTTCATTTTTTTTGAAATGGCAGTTGAGCATTTTTTGAACTTAGCTAAACAAGCTAAGCGTCAGATCCTGGAGTTAAGCACGCTGTAAACTTGTTTGATCCGGTTAGAGGTTTACAAGCCCAAGATTGGCTCCTGTGCTCGAAATGTATCTGTGTTTGTTTTTTGTTTTGTTTGTTTGTTTTTTGAATT
>NW_013665867.1:497177-508395 GCF_000517525.1 Limulus polyphemus | reverse complement strand
CACCACCCACCGCCAACTCTTGGGCTACTCTTTTTACCAACGAATAGTCGGATTGACCGTCACATTATAACGCCCCCATGGCTGAAAGGGCGAGCATGTTTGGTGTGACGGGAATTCGAACCTGCGACCTTCAGATTGCGAGTCGAGCGCCCTAACCACCTGGCCATGCCGGGCCGTTGTATCTGTGAGTATTATTCGCACAAGAATGTTTCCCGGAAAACGTTAACTAATCTATTATTTACATCAGATTATTTACAGTCTTTGTATACAGATATCTGAGAAACTTGCATTAAAATTGTTACCTCTATCTAAAATGTAAAGGGATGACATTCATTTTTCATTATAATGTTAGCTCAGTGCTGCAAAAACGCCCTCCGCACTTTAAGGCTGTGGGTGTGTCATAAGAGTGACGTCATCAGTAAAACCCTAATATTCGGTCAGACAAGAGTAATTCAGGAGTTGGCGGTGGGTTCTGTTGGCTAGCTGCTTCCTCTTTAGTCTATCATTTTAAAATTAGTCATGGCTATTCGTTGATAGCTATTTGCGTAACTTTGCGCAAAACATTCAGAAACAAATATTTCAGAAACCTGGTGGTTAAAGCAATCGCCTCGCAGGACCGAAATCCTTCGCCGAAAATGTTCGTCTTTTCATCAGCTAGGGTTTTAAAATGTAGCGTTTAATCCCACTAATTGTTGGTGAGAGGTCATCCAAGAGTTGGAAGTGGGTGGTGTTGATTAGACGCCTTCTCTCTAGCTTATTAGAGTAGTTCTGCGCAAAATTCAACAAAACAAACAATCAGTCAGTATTTCGTTTTTCTGCCTACTTTATAATGAAAAAATACGAAACGTCCCATTAGAGTAGCTCTGCACAAAATTCAACAAAACAAGCAATCAGTCAGTATTTCGTTTTTCTGCTTACTTTATAACGAAAATTTACGAAACGTCCTTTTATCTTCCGGACGGAGGTAGTGATTTTCTGATACAAATTTCTCAGACAGCTAAAGCTAAAATTAAACCCAGAAAACGACCGACAGTACAAATCTACATTTCATCTCTTTATGTCTAGTTAGTTATATATCATCCCCAAATTTGGGGTAGTTTATTCTAATCATATTTAATTTACACACTGACTCAACTTTCCAGAGATTTGGGCTTGTCTATACCAATCATACTTAATTTGCGTTTTGATTCTCCCTTCTAATGATTTGAGTTATTTTAGACTAATCATACATAATTTGCGCTTTGATTTCCCCCTTCAAGTGCTTTGACTTTTTCGAGACTAATCTTAATAAGTTTGAGCGTTGATTTGCCTTCCAGAGATTTGGGCTTGTCTATACCAATCATACTTAATTTGCGCTTTGATTTCCCCCTCTAATGATTTGAGTTATTTTAGACTAATCATACATAATTTGCGCTTTGATTTCCCCCTTCAAGTGCTTTGACTTTTTCGAGACTAATCTTAATAAATTTGAGCATTGATTCCCCTTCCAGTGATTTTAACTATTCTAAACTAATCATATTTAATTTTAGCGTTGATTCCCCTTCTAATGATCTGAGTTATTCTAGAGTAATCATATTCAATTTGCGTTTTGATTTCCCCCCTTCAAGTGCTTTGACTTTTTCGAGACTAATCTTAATAAATTTGAGCGTTGATTCCCCTTCCAGAGATTTTAACTATTCTAAACTAATCATATTTAATTTTAGCGTTGATTCCCCTTCTAATGATCTGAGTTATTCTAGAGTAATCATATTCAATTTGCGTTTTGATTCCACTTCTAATGATTTGAGTTATTCTAGACTAATCTTAATAAATTTGAGCGTTGATTCCCCTTTCAGTGATTTGAGCTATTCTAGACTAATTATGTTTAATTTAGAAGTTGATTCACACTTCCAGTGATTTGAGTTTTTTACACTAATCAGATTTAATTAGTATAGACTAACTCAAACCTCTGGAGGAAGGGAATCAAAATGTATGTGATGTAGATTAGAAGAGTCTAAACCAAATCGTTGGAAATAGAAATGAAAATTATATGCGAGTTACACGTTGTTTTCCCCTCCAGAGATTTGGTCTATACTCATTTACTTTATTTGCGTTTCTATTTTCCCCTCCAGAGATTCAGTTTAATACATTATATTCATACTTTATTTATTCTAAAAATAAAACATGTCTCAGCAACTGCGCTAATTCTATACCTTAGAAAAAAAAAGTTTTTTTCAACTCATTTATTCTATCTATAAAGCAATGAAGAGAATTTGATATTTTGTAATATTAATTTCTTTATAAGTTGCTAAGTTTTTCAAGTGTAATGTTACGAACTGGTGTAAATATGTGTGAAACTGAGTCTCGTCATGGTAATAACTTACCACAAGAGGATTGTTTGTTTGTTTTTGAATTTCGCGCAAAGCTACACGAGGGCTATCTGCGCTAGCCGTCCCTAATATAGCAGTGTAAGACTAGAGGGAAGGCAGCTAGTCGTCACCACCCACCGCCAACTCTTGGGCTACTCTTTTACCAACGAATAGTGGGATTGACCGTCACATTATAACGCCCCTACGGCTGAAAGGGCGAGCATGTTTGGTATGACGGGGATTCGAACCCGCGACCATCAGATTGCGAGTCGAGCGCCTTATCCACCTGGCCATGCCGGGCCCACCACAAGAGGAGCAATTGTGTCCGAAGCCCCCCCCCCCCCCGATGGCTCAGCGGTAAGTCAAAATATTGGTTTTTAACGACTCTGTTGTCATATAAACCTATATTAATTCACTTTTTATGAATTTATTTGTTTGTTTGTTTGTCCGCAAACACCTCCCACGGTTTTAGAACTAGAATGGCTAACTTTGCAGACAAGGTCGGGATAGTCTAGGGTGTTCTTATCTATATGGCGTAGCCCCCTATAAAGGGGTTAAAACGCGCCCGGAAGAGCGCCCAAGCATGATGGAGGGTTAGGAATAGGTTTTCAGAGTCGCTGAGCCTGAATCTGTCATCAGATTTTTGTCCCTGGTTCTCCTCAGGATTCCGTACACACCATATGTGAAACTGTGCTCATTTCCTTACTCATAAGCAAGGTGGACTAAAGAGAGTTTATTTCGAGTATGAACCCCTCTTGGTTTAACTATAGAAGTAATTGGGGATAATGGAGGACCGTTATCGGTACATTTCTGAATCAAGATGAAGAGCTGATATTTTATGCTGGTTGGTGTAATACGCATTGCGTTTGATGAAACTGAGACCCGTCATAAGCTAATTAATAAACGCTTTACCACCAGAGGAACAACAGCGTCCGAAGTTAAATATTGATTCTAAAGACTCAGTCTTCTGCTAACTGAAACGTTATAATGACGAATTTCTGATTTGTACAACATTTCCTCGAAATAATTAATGAAATAAATAAAGGTTTAAAACTATTTTGTTAAGGTGTGCTTTTAATGGCATGCGCATCAAATTGAATATATTTTATCCATACATTTTTTTATCTCTGTTTTTATCGTAATCAGTGCAGTCTCTTAAGTTTAAAATGTATTAAAAATTAAGAATAAAAATTAATGATAGAAAAATTGACAGCACCCAGAGTGTTAGGTGTGGTTAAGTCAGTGATAAATTTGGGGACTTACAACGCTGAAATATGTGGTTCGATTTCCTGCAGTGTACAAAACTCAGATAGCCTATTGTGTAGCTTTGCACAATGAAAACATCAAACTCGACCAGTGTATTGTGCTAACAAATAAAAATAATAGTATTTTCTGTAACCAAAATGCTTGTAACCAAATGCTTGTGGTGGCGTTTTATAGGACTTCTTTATTAAATGCTCCCAGTGATACAGCGGTATGTCTGCGGGTTTACAACGCTAGAAACCGGGTTTCGATGTCCGTGATGGGCAGAGCACAGATAGCTCATTGAGTTTCTTTGTGCTTGATTACAAACCAAACAAACAATCTTTTTTTAACGCGGAAACCGTTTGTTTTGAATTTTAGGAAATGGTTTGTTAGTAATTAAGCACAAAGCTGCACAATGGACTATCTATGCTCTGCCCACCACGGGTATCGAAACCCGGATTCTAGCGTTATACGTCCGCAGACATACCGCTGTGCCACTGGGGGACCTTAGGAAATGGTCAGCCGGATCTTCATGGCGATGGATGTATAAAAAAACCTCTAGAATGGGACCGAAACAATAACCACGAATTGATCGCTGAGATCGCTAGTGTGTTTTTAATTTATTAAATAGTAACTGATTAGGTAAGTAAAGACTAGTTACAAACCACGTGTTTAAAATCATTAACAATTTTCTGTTTTTCAATACGTCATTGAATATTTTATTCTCCCATCCCCCAGTGGCACAGCGGTATGTCTACGGATTTACAACGCTAGAAACCAGGTTTCGATACCCTTGATGGGCAGAGCACAGATAGCCCTTTGTGTAGTTTTGTGCTTAACTACAAACAATGAGTATTTTATACATGCATCTTTTCTTTTTATAAAGATTTACCTCAAACACTGGAATACCTATGGAATTCCAAAATTTCAAGGATTATACTTTCCAAAGGCAAAGAAGGGAATAAATTTATGAATTTATATTTGTTTAATTTCATCAAACAGTAACTGATTAAGTAATTTTAAAAACCGCATATATAAAACCATCAACAGTTTTCTGTTAATTCTTTTGTATACAACATTGGAATATTTTATGCAAGTATCTTTTATTTTTTAAAGATTTACCTCAAAAACTGGAATACCCATGGACCTCCAAGATTTTAAGGGCTGTATTTTTCAAAGGCAAAGGAAAGGACGAGCTTATGAATTAATGTTTAATAGTATGCAATATTTTCAAAATACAGGTTTTGAGCATGAACTAAGCTGTTTGAGTGACTCAGACTACTTTGAGTTTCCAGCTCTTTCGACACTACCTGCTGACAAGTAAAATGTGTTCATTCAATCATTTAGGGTTGCTAATAATCCTTATCCACACCGATTTCGTAATATTAGCATCAAATTTTCGTGCTTAGATTCTCAGCGACCGCTAGGGGGAGGAAGCACTCGACATTGTCAGCCAAGCTGTTAATAATATTTAATTAAAGTTTAGAGAAAGAAAGTTAAACAATAGAGAATCCTCAATAGCCGCGGCACTTGATATTCTTTTAGGAAAGATTAGAGTAAATTAATCTATGAGACCTTTGTTTCCCTTTTTATTAGTTATACTTTTGTGCACCAGCAATACCAAGCGTGGGACGCGCGTATACCCGATTCGATTTTGTTACTCATCAGGATCTCTACTAGTCTACCCTCACATTTAATTTCTTTTGGGTAGGATTAGAGTAAATTAATCTATGAGACTTTGGGCATGTTCAAATACATCAATCGAAAGCGTTTGACCTCCTGAGTCCAAAACTATAATTAGATCTCAAATCGGTCAAGAGGTGACGGAGCTATGAGGTAAAAGTTTGTACTTAATAAATAAAAAAAAATAAAAAAGCCTCAGAGCCATTCTGTGAGCCGCTCAGCCGCAAGTAAAGAAACTACCCATGATGCCTCAGAAAAACATGCTTCTGTAGGTGAGTCGAAATTGAAAAATACGTGGTATATAAGATTCCACGAAATTAACTAGCTCACGTTCATAAATTAAAAGTAAATAAATTCCACAAAAACACGTTTTACAAATAACTATTGATCTCGTTAGTCTCTCTCCTGGTATTATATAATTCATTTATATCGTGCACTCTTAAATGTGGCGTGCAAACAGAGTCCACAAATCCTCCTTTACAAAGTTAGTAGATGTAACTAATAAATCGAAACACGATTTAAGAGCTGCATCAAGTTTGTTTGGTTAGGTTTACTGCTGATTCTTCGTTTTCTTTCACACATACTGGAGAAAGTTCATTTAAAGAAACCTCCAGATGCTGACACCGCAATTTGTTGAACAAAAACTATATATCTACTATTATTTTCCCATTTGTATTAAGCTCCAAAACCTTTATGAAGCGTTGTGTCTCTAAGGATGGTAGTGGAAATTAATGGCTGCTGTATATTAATAAATGGGAGGGGGGGGGGAGTCCCTTCGTTTTCTTTCCTGGCAAGAAATGACTTAAGTTGCAGTGAAGAGACAAAGCAGCTTGTTTTGATTTATGTTCGACAAGACCTAATTTATTTTGTCTTTGTTTGTTTGTTTTCGCGCAAAGCTACACGAGGGCTATCTGCGCTAGCCGTCCCTAATTTAGCAGTGTAAGACTAGAGGGAAGGCAGCTAGTCATCACCACCCACCGCCAACTCTTGGGCTACTCTTTTACCAACGAATAGTTGGATTGACCATCACATTATAACGCCCACACGGCTGAAAGGGAGAGCATGTTTTGGTGGGAGAGGGATTCGAACCCGCGACCCTCAGATTGGGAGTCGAGTGCCTTAACCACCTGGCCATGCGGGTCTAATTTATTTTGTGACATCATAGCATGTATACAGCTGGTAACTCAATGTTTCAGTGTCTATAAATAACCCTTCAACTGCGGTTGATACCATATGATGTTAGCGTAGACTACTGCGGTTGACATCATATGATGCAAGCATTTATCGCGCAGCATTATGAATGGCCCGCCGCAAAAATTCGCGAATCTTTGTCCATGGTGTGATTTGCAGATTTATACAAGCCGCAAACGAAGGGTTAAAAAACCCTTAACTGCTTTGAGCTTCAACTTACACTCAATCAGAACCCCCTGTTAGAAGCCACATTTTCCTTAAACTTTGGACACAATAACATAGTTTAACTTATTCAAAGCTCAAACAAGAATTCTTCTGTGATGTCTCCATCTTATTGATGACTACTTACAAAATCGAGCACAGAAAAAAAAAGGGGGATTGTAAGTTTGAGTTCTATTCTGCCTAAAATTTCACTAAAACAAAAATCTGGATTAGTTTCAGCGTATTCATTGTGGGGCTCTTGATATTGAATGAAGATTTTGCCATAAAAACCTAATTGTTCCAAATATTATTAAACAGTTGTGTTAGTTTCATACGCAAATAAACCTTTAACCTGTTGGAAACGTTGCATTTGTACAGATAATGGCAGATATATACGTATTGCTTGGAATAATTACATAAACCAAGTGTTCAAAAAATTCCTGTTAAATTTCGTTGATGATGATAAAAGGAAGATGAAGCTAAGTAATAAACCGTGATGGTTGAAAAGTTATTAATGTATAAGATTATTGTTCTGATTTTTTGAAAAGAGAAGCTTACAGTTATCGTTGTTTAACCAGTTTATTAACTGTATACAACAATTTACACAGCTTTATCTTGTAACGAATAATATTTCCAACTTTATTAGTACATATGAACAACAGGAAAACAGCTTATTGATATCTTCGTGACAAAATAGGTTGAATGTGTTGATTATATATATATTCAAACGTGCACTTGTTAACTATAGGTTTATTAGATACTAAGGAACAAATCCCTATAATAGGGCTTAAAATGAATAATTTCACGCGATAAACATTTCTGTAATATAAAGCGCGCTAATTCACTTTAACTAACAAAGGCTGTGAAATGAACAAGATGACAAACCTAAATTCTCATCACTCTCGCTGGATCAGTGATGATTATCAGGATTCTCGCTATATCAGTTATAATTTTGTTACTCCCACCAAGTCAAGGATGATTCTCGTCACTCTCGCCAGATCAGTAATGATTATCAGGACTCTCGCTATATCAGTTATAATTTTGTTACTCCCACCAAGTCAAGGATGATTCTCGTCACTCTCGCCAGATCAGTAATGATTATCAGAACTCTCGCTATATCAGTTATAATTTTGTTACTCCCACCAAGTCAATGATGATTCTCGTCACTATCGCTAAATCAGTAATGATTATCAGGACTCTCGCTATATCAGTTATAATTTTGTTACTCCCACCAAGTCAATGATGATTTTCGTCACTATCGCTAAATCAGTAATGATTATCAGGACTCTCGCTATATCAGTTATAATTTTGTCACTCCCACCAAGTCAATGATGATTCTCGTCACTCTCGCTAGATCAGTAATGATTATCAGGACTCTCGCTATATCAGTTATAATTTTGTCACTCCCACCAAGTCAATGATGATTCTCATCACTCTCGCCAGAAATGTGATGATTATCAGGACTCTCGCTATATCAGTTATAATTTTGTCACTCCCACCAAGTCAATGATGATTCTCATCACTCTCGCCAGATCAGTGATTATTATCAGGACTTTCGCTATATCAGTTATGATTTTGTTACTCCCACCAAGTCAATGATGATTCTCGTCACTCTCGCCTGATCAGTGATGATTAGCAGGACTTTCGCTATATCAGTTATGATTTTGTCACTCTCACCAAGTCAATGATGATTCTCATCACTCCCGCCAGACCAGTGGCTATTCTCGTCACTACCACCAGTTAAACTGGTGACTCACGTCACTGCCGCTATACCAGTGGTAGGAAATGCCACCAAATGAAACTTTATCTGTCTTTAGGTGAGAATGAGTTTCTGGTAAAGTTCTTGGTTATATGCCATCTTTACACATTCTGGTAAAGTTCTTGGTTATATGCCATCTTTACACAGTTTCTTGTAAAGTTCTTGGTTATATGCCATCTTTACACAGTTTCTGGTAAAGTCCTTGGTTATATGCCATCTTTACACAGTTTCTGGTAAAGTTCTTGGTTATATGCCATCTTTACACAGTTTCTGGTAAAGTTCTTGGTTATATGCCATCTTTACACATTCTATTGTAGTATTAATTAAACGTACGTTTGTTTTTATTCTCAGGTAGCAGATAGCATGTTGCTACTAGCACCTTGCATCATAGAAGAAGATAGTCAATGCTACATGACTTTCAGGTAACATCAGGCATTCGTTGAAGTAAACGTAACAGGTCTTCATTGAGAATTCTAACTTTTCCATAGCCACCAACTGATCTACAGCTGTGTCTATTGTGAACTTTTCCATAGCCACCAACTGATCTACAGCTGTGTCTATTGTGATTTTATCGTTTCGGCCATACGTCGGGATTCATTTTCAGGCCACAGTGCGGTCTGACATTTCGTAATGATTATTTATGTGCAAGTGCATTAGAGCCAGTATTGCAGGTTAATATATAAACACGGTATTGTGAAAGATGTAAAGTTTTCAGTACTGCAGGTTAATATATAAACACGGTGTTGTGAAAGATGTAAATTTTTCGTGCTGTGCTTAAGGTTAATATATAAACACGGTGTTGTGAAAGATGTAAATTTTTCGTGCTGTGCTTAAGGTTAATATATAAACACGGTATTGTGAAAGATGTAAAGTTTCGTGCTGTGCTTAAGGTTAATAAATGTATCGAACATACTTTATATACATTCAGCATACAAACATATATACATAAGTTTGTTTTGAAGACTTATATATGTTTACTCCATATAAATTGAAAGAAAATCAAAGACACACTATTGTTATGTACATTCTTAACTATTTTCTGTATACAATTCAAATACCTGCTGACACAAGGACAAATTTACTGATATTTTTGCAAAATTTAGTTCAACTGTACTTCAAGGATTCGGTCAAAATTCTCTAAAAACCAGTAAATATTAGAATTGAAACATTGTACTTATACCATGAAGACAGAAAAACAAACAAATTGCAAATTCTTGTAAAATACGGTTATAACAATAAGACAGTTTTTCTTCTAAAATACTGATGTAACAATAAGACAGTTTTTACTTGCATATAACAGGCAATGGAGACTCAATCAACAAATATCAAACTTCAATTTTCTTGTTTCAAAAACTACACAGGAAAAAATTAATCGTTTCAAATCGACCAACTAAACAAAGCTCACAAGATCTACATATTAGGGTTAGCCAGTAAATGTGACATTAAATATATGGTTGTTTATCATACATTTCTCTATCTGTCCCTCGTATAGATATTTTATTCTTCTTTCTATCAAATATGTAAATACGACTAAAGATAGTAAGTTATGGAATGAGTTTTTTTTCTGACCACAAACTATTCTGTTGAAGGAGGAGGAAGTGAATCCATAAAAATACCCATTATTTCTCTTGTTTGATGGGTTTTACTCAGAAACCAATATCTACAAACATATTAACAAAGTATTTTGGTAGAAATCACAAAAATATCATTTGTATTTTGTAGGATTTATGTGTGACATACGTTACATGAAACTATCAACATGACGAAATAACATAACTGAGCAAAATAAGTAAAATCATTACATTGTGTATGTTAGTACTCCTGTTAGAAATCATGAGATACTGTACATAACGTTACTAAGATTACCTAAAATGTCGTATTTTGATATTACTTATTAACTTTGATTAAATTATTTCACCTTTTACAGTATTCTCGTACATTAGAGATGTCCAGAAGAACAGCGGAATTTTATTTCTTGTAAATATACGATGTCAGATTACAACCATGAAATGTACACCGATGAGAAAACCAAATATTACTTCTCGACATAGTCACATTAATACAATATATTTGCCCCATCGTTTTGTTAGGTCATTCATACCAGTTGGGTAAAATACAGGTGTGGTGTTACGAATACAGCCGCGCACAGCTGTTTCGGTAACATCAGTCCGAGTTGCAGCCGTTATACCATCAGCAATATTGTTGACATCATCATATCTTCTACCAGTGAACGGATATTTAACTAAGTTTACTCGTATTTGTCGTATAAGGAATCCTTGTTATGTGTATTTGATTTGAAAGTAATATAATCACTCATGATTTTTTTACATAACTTGCGTTTAATTATTCATTAGATGTCTACATGAAGACAAAAAAAACGTTTTTATAACGTGGTTAATTTTGTCTGCATGACTTGCGTTTAATTATTATGTTCCTTTACATTTATTAAGGTGTTTTTTTAACGTTAAAATCGATTAGTTATTGCTGTTCATATTGGTTTATCTAAAGGAAGCTGTTAAAGTAGAACAACTCTTAACAGACTCCCAAGAAGATGAAAACTTAACTTCGCGGCATCTCTCAGTCTGAGTATTAACATTTCCTGGAATTTATGTATTACCGATATCAATTTCGGGAGAGGCGGGAGTGTATTCCGATTCACTTGTTACTTGTTTTTGGAATACTAGCACTGAGCTATAAAGATTCATATTGTTCATGCATTGAACACCAACACTGAGCTATAAAGATTCATATTGTTCATGCATTGACCACTAGCACTGAACTATAAAGATCC
>NW_013665867.1:486574-496177 GCF_000517525.1 Limulus polyphemus | reverse complement strand
ATTGTTCATGCATTGACCACTAGCATTGAACTATAAAGATTCATATTGTTCATGCACTGAACACTAGCACTGAGCTATAAAGATTCATATTGTTCATGCACTGAACACTAGCCCTGAGCTATAAAGATTCATATTGTTCATGCACTGAACACTAGCACTGAGCTATAAAGATTCATATTGTTTATGCATTGACCACTAACACTGAACTATAAAGATTCATATTGTTCATGCACTGAACACTAGCCCTGAGCTATAAAGATTCATATTGTTCATGCACTGAACACTAGCCCTGAGCTATAAAGGTCCATAATAGTATTACGAAGCTGGACTACCGAAATATTGAGCTAATAAAGTTACATTCTGGACATATAGGTTGTGATTTTATTTAAGTTTATAGAAAATGTCTTATAATAAACTCCAGGTTGCGTTAAACAAAGTTAAGAATAATAAAGGTCCATAATGTTCATAAGTTACGTTAGTTTTTAATGAATGTTTTTTTTTTTGTATCGAAACGTACTTCATCTCATGGTTAAGGTCACGTATATTTGATTAATAGTACCGACCAACTTGCTTTTGTTTTCAACGCTGGCATTACTTTTTAAATCGGCTATCACTAAGCGTAATTAAATACTAATAATTAAATAATAATATTTAATTTTGTTTGACAATAGCATTGGTTCCAATATATATTAAAAAAATACAAGTTTATCTCCCTTCATTATGAACTTCAAAAGGTGAACAGAGCATGAATATTACCACAAAGAATCCATATGATTCTACAGCGTGTTACTTATTAAGAACAGAACAGATTTTGATAAGTCTCGAAATCAAACACCCCCAATTAAAGTTTTGTTGTTGTTTTTTACAAGTTACAATTTTACAGTAAGGAAAATTATTTTTTAAGCAGGTACGATGTTTCGATCGTTGGTGCGATCATTTTCAAATACACAAGTTTTAACAGTAAAGAAGGTTTCTGTATTTAAGCCTGTACCTGTATAAAATTTATTTTTCTTCCTTACTGTAAAAGCCGTAACATGTAAAAAATACTTATAATCAACAAGTCAAATTAAACAAAACTAAATTTTAATATTGCTTTCATTTTATAAGTTTTAACAGCTTACAGTGGCTAACAGACAACATACACCCCATTACGTCACACGACTTCTCCACTTTTTTATGGATCAATCTGGACATCACAACTGTCCCTTAGAGAAAAATAATCAAGGTGTTTTTTAATTATTTATTTATTTTTAATAGAATAAACATTTTTAATATTAATATCTTACATTTATTGCTTTCCTCCTATTAAATATCTTGCTCTTCACAATGAAAATACTGTCTTTATATAAAATTCTCCCTTAGAAACAATAATATTTCTCCAGAACTGCTTGTTTTGTACGTTTGGAAACAACAACCTCGCTATTTACACGCCAAAATAAAATGGTACAGGGAAGTCATTATTTTCTCTTCTTCTATAATTCATTGTTCATGTATTACAAGAGAGATGATATAAGACCAATCACAATAAGACTTTCCAACTACTTTTTGTGCAGTGATTTCTTACACCAGTTTGTGCAAGATGGGGATGAAAGCTATAGTAACTTATAACTTTTAAAATATCAACTGGGTAAAAACTCTTTATAACCAACTCCATTGTCTTAAGGAGAAAAGTTGTCCAATTTTCGAAGTCAATCCTTAAAAATAAAGTTAAGAGAAATAGTATTAACCAGGGATGACATTTCATATTATACTGTTTCGTCATTATTTAGAAACACGCTGATCATGACACAGTAGGGTCGGATCTTTTTTCAGGATCTCATCTATCCTGGCAAATCACCAAAAAGACTTTAGTCAGCTACCAAAACAAGATTGGTACGTTTATGTCATGAACTACCGTTTCTAGAAACCACAAAACACCATTAAAGATTGTATTCCACGTATATTCAGGAACCAACTCGTGACATTAAAGGACTATTGAGGTTCTCTGGTGGGGCGTGGGCCATGTTGCTGATGAGTGATTTCTCTGGCGTTTCATAATGTCTTTGCCTGTACTTCCTGGCTGCCACGGAAACCAGACAGACGGTAAGAAGCATTCCTGCTATAATTCCTAGCACCACTGCAACCGCTACGTTACTTGTAGTGTAGATACCTTGCATAATAAAGCTTGCGTCTCTTGTCTGCACGTGGGTACAGGATAATTGAAGATAGTCCCCCTCTTCTTCATCCTTGACAGCAATGCAGAATTTGTAACTGGTATCTGGTTCGAGATTGTTAATGGTGTAAGAACGGTATACGTAACTTACCGTTACAGTTTTGTATTCTTCTCCTCCTTGGTTGTCAATCTTGTAAAGTATGTCGTACTCTGGAAAGTTGTTCCGTGCTGTTCCATTCCATACAACTGTTACAAATGTAGAAGACACCCTCTGAGGAAACAAACCAATATCTATGTTCTCGATTTGGAGTGTGATACTCTTAAGAGCAACACCTACGTTGTTTTCGGCGATACACTGGTAAACTCCAGAATTTTTGGGTTTTAGGTGGTAGAGCGTTAAAGTTCCAGGATGTTTTTTCTGAGCCTGAAAGTTATCACGTGATGCATTGATCACAGCTCCAGAGGGTAAAATCCAGTACATCTTTGGCGAAGGAATTCCGAAAGCACGACAGTCAAAGGTATGTGATTCTCCAATCTTTGCGTCCACCGTTTCATTGAGAGGTCCAATCACGAATGGTTCACATTGCGGAGGAATATTAGTGAGATCTAGTGTTTCGATGGAGAAAGGGCGAAGATTCTGTGGCTGGGAGCATCGTAGTTTGTCTGAGTCCAGAAATAAAATAGATGAATCGTTTCCACGTGCGAGAGTTTTTCGAATCCAACGAATGTTACAATCACAGAGAAGTGGGTTGCTGTGTAAAGTGAGCTGGACGGCTGGACGTCGACTGACAATCTCAAAACTTAAAGCTGAGAGATTGTTCCTGTGTAGTTTTAGAACTTTCAATTTAGGGACATTGATGAAAGCGTGTGGATCTATATACTCTAGAAGTGGGTTATTATAAAGATAAACTTTTTCCAGGTTGTGCAAGTTCCAAAATGCTCCGTGGTCTATTAGATGAAGTGTACTTGTGTTCGACAGAGAAATCTCTTCTACAGGGACTTGGACAAAATCACCCGTGCTGAGCTGGCCAATGGGATTGGTATCAAGGTGAATAATCTTTAGTTGTTTCATGGGTTGAAGAGCAACAGACGGTACTTCGCCTATATGATTGTGGTCTAGCAGTAAACTTCTCAGATTCCGAAGTCCCGCGAAAGCGTTTTCGTTAATTCCCCGGATTCTGTTATGAGACAAACTGAGATAGCGAAGATTGTTTACTGCTGCGAATGTTCCACTGTTCAGATAGAAAATCTCATTGTGATCAAGCTCTAACACTTCTAAATTTATCATATCGTAAAACCACTCCGCTGGCATTGAATGAATCGCATTTCCCTTCAAATTCAGGCGTTTAAGCTTGTTCATGTCATCAAAAACATGTTCGTCAATGAACTTGAGATGGCCATTCGTGATGAACAAAGTCTCCAGTTTGTGTATGCCGCGAAAGACCTTATTAAACAAGGTCCGAAACTTATTGAAGGACAAATCAAGAAAACGCAATTCTGTGACATTTTGAAAGATAGAGCCACGCCCTAGCTGTTTGATGAGATTGTTAGAAAGATCCAGCTCTAAGAGACGCGGGAGAAAAGGGATCTTGTTGAGGAGATCCACGAACCGATTTCCAGACATAAGCAAAGACTGGGTATTAAGAGGAACTGCTTCAGGTGAGCCAAGAAGTCCTCGTGAAGAACAGTTCACTGTGTAAACGTTGGCATTGACAAATAAAGAATGGTAAACTAGACAGTCACAATCAGCTGGACAGCTGGCATCTGTACTACTGACCACCGTCCACACAATTACCCGCACAACAGTTGCCACGGCCAGCCAAGTTACCATGGTAAAACAGCTTGATATTAATATATTATGAATTTGGAGTGAAAAGTACTCTGTCAATCGTTCACCTGCAAAAGGAAAAGGAGAAATGACTTTAATAAAAAGGCTAGAAATTTAAAACTTACGCAATAAAGCATTATATTTGTAAGTACACAAATAAAATCATTTATTTCATGCCCAATTAAACATATAAAATTGTAGTTCCTATAAACAATAAAAAGAGTTTGCCTTTACCACTAGGTTATAAAAATACAAGAGATAGAACTGAATTACTCAGTACACAAATAAAATCATTTATTTCATGCCCAATTAAACATATAAAATTGTAGTTCCTATAAACAATAAAAAGAGTTTGCCTTTACCACTAGGTTATAAAAATACAAGAGATAAAACTGAATTACTCAGTGTTTTTATACTGTTCATTCTATATAGCGATATATGTTAAATATTGAACCTTTTTAAGGAGTTGAAGATTTACCAATATCGATAATGTTAACAAGTTTTCATTTTTAGATTTGGTTTGGTTGTTGTTAAGCATAAAGCTACGCAATGGGCTATCTGAGCTCTGTCCAAACAGGTATCGAAATCCGATTTTTTGATGAGACCCTGGGGGCATAGTATTTAGGAAAAACAAATAAGCTGTTACATATATTTCCATGTCATACGTTAGTTGCATGAGTTCCTTAAAGCTGAGTAAATGAGTAATTGTATGCAGTTTATATTACAAGACCAAAGTAAAACAAACAAATCTTTTGAGCAAATCTCAAAGTCAATCAGCAAACGTCTTACTGTAAGAATCATGAATATATAATCAGGAATAAGACAGCATTTCCAACTACACAATCATTCCTTCACAGCTGTTATGAAATATTGCTATTGTTTGTTTGTTTTGAATTTCGCGCAAAGCTACACGAGGGATATCTGCTCTAGCCGTCCCTAATTTAGCAGTGACAGACTAGAGGCAAGGCAGCTAGTCATCACCACCCACCGCCAACTCTTGGGCTTTTCTTTTACAAACGAATAGTAGGATTGACCGTCACTTTATAACGCCCCCACGGCTGAAAGGGCGAGCATTTTGGTGGGACGGGAATTCGAACCCGCGATCCTCAGGTTGCGAGTCGAGCTCCCTAACCACCTGGCCTAGCTTAGGGGTAAGAATTAGTTAAGTAACGACAGATTTTTTTTATTATTATTTAGTAAATCTTAGGTTTCACTCCATGACAAGAGATATCAGACAAAGGAGGAAATATAAACCTTTTAAAACCTACTGGAGAAAGCGTAAATTAAAAACAATAACTTTCTTTGTTTCTGGGTTTTATTATTATTATTATTTACAAGAAGCTGCACATTTCCCATCCCATGCCGGGCTCCTATTGGTATTGAATACATCACATATGACAGAAAGTAATTAAATTACTTTTTGTCGATAATTAAAAGAAGTACAATGGAAACTGAGTTCGTGATAAATATTATTCTTCAACTTGAGAAGTAAAGGAGATTAAGTGAATACCAGCTGAAATAATAACGTTATGCTTTTGTAAAAAAGTTAATAAACCTTTTAAACGAATCTTCTGGAGAACTCATAAGCAAACTTACAGAGAGTCATTGACTTGTCTTTATTTTTTCAAGTCTCTAAAAACTCTATAGTTAATCAAGTGCATTTAGTTGTTGTCATTTTACATAAAACAACCTTAACAATCCGGTTTCTCTATTTTTATAGTTACTGTAGAGCTTCTTTTAACTACTGACCTAACAAGCAGTTGGAAATACTTCAGACCTCCAAGAATACCGTCGTTTTACCAGTCAATACACAGAGATTTCTGTTTCTCTACGGTTCATTATCTAACAACAGCGCTCTTCGCAACAGAAAACAGCATTCAGAGGTTCAAAGAAAACACCAAATAGAACGTTTTCCCAGCGCACGCACCTCAGCAGGATTCTCTTACGTTGATGTTGAAAAGGTTGGAACAATCACTATTGGTTTAAGATAACATGGTAAACTGGTGGTATTGATCAAAGAATGTAAACGCACGTGGAGTTCACAGCGTGAAAACAACAATTTTGAAGCCTAAACACGCTAGGTATTTGAAAGGGAATAGAACTGTTTTTTTTTTGTACCTTGTTTATTTTTTCTTATCATGAAAGTCTTTCAAACTCATACAAGATTGTATGTAGTGCATTGTAAATGTTTATTCAAACTTTTGTTTTCGAAGCTTGACAAGCATGTACTAATTTAAACATAAATAAGCACTATGTCTAAGTAATATCGGCTTTGAATGTTTCTATTTGGGTTCGTTTTTGAGCTCTTAACTTTATAAAATCTTTTTTTTTTCTTTCATCGTTCCTTAACTATGGTCAGATTTGGAGAAAATGTTATAGAATAAGCGGATTACAAGTCTTTTTACCTACTAAACCTCCAAACATAAAAGGCAAAACATTCCATCTTGAGCAGCTTAAATCGAAGCTCACTACAGTAACATGCAGTTACTTGTGTTCTCAAATCTCAAAATTTCTTGACTTGGCAAACTCATTTTTAATTTTTTCTAGAGCGCTTATTTCTCTGGATTTAAAAAGAACTGGCACACAACGCAGGGAAGGGGTACATTATTAAATACAGTCCAGGATCTAAGCTCAGTTTTCAAAGAAAGACAACAATAAAACTGTTTCAAAATGTTATCCATCAAAACATACCGTCACTTTTCAAATAAATACCTACGGACCTCTGCGAGGAATTTGATGCTCAAGATAACGATATTTTACCTGAATCAAACCATAAAGTAAGTATTCGTCGTTTTATATATATATATATCAGAGAAGATTTAAAGCTGAAAATCGTAGCATATTCTGTTTCTTGGAAGAAAGAAGCATTTGAATTATGTGAGGCTCAGATTTCTAGCACAGTTTCAGTGGTTTAAAAGCAACCGTTATCCTTCACCCATGCAGTTATAACATGAAACACAAAATGTTCAGAGCTGTGACATCTCTACAAGTAAAAATAATGAGCATTCTAAAAAGTATCTTATTTTTTATTCATAAACATATTTTTCGATGAATACGTATAGAGCAGCGCTATAAAACTTTTAAAGGCTTAGTATTACAACGCGCTCTCATACATATAATGTTTTCAAAGTCGAAAAATGGAATACCGAAAAATAATAATTTCGTTTTCTTTTTTCAATAGCCTAAAACGTTATCCCGCATTATTTAAAAACAAATCATTCCCGCGGCAATCACGGACGTCCTAATCTACAGACGTACAATAACACAGGCCTGCGAATTTAAACTTTATAAAAGTTGTTTTGGTTTTAACAACGAAATTTCCATAATTCGGCTACGTAGATTTCGAAAATAATACTTTTTTTTTCTATCACGTAAGAATGTTTTATAAATCGGGAAGAAGAAAAACTCTTACTTAGATCAAATTATTATTTCATTTACCACAATGAACATTTTTTATTATTATGTTTGTTAAAAAAAATACAAACAAACTGAAAAAAGGGAAGAACATTGATGTCAAACTAATATGCATCCTCATTCATCCTGATTTTTTGTGTGAAATCTATGTCTGTTAGTCTCAAAACTATGTGTTGTGGTCTTTCTTTTTATGTATTGCGTTACGACGTTTTGTGAAAAATCTGTACGTGATGGAGAAAATTGGATACTATTTTCGAATTCAGCTTACAGGAATTACTGTAGAACATGTAAAAATTTCAAGACAATAAAACTATTGCAGTCCTCTGTAATTAATCAGCAAGAACAGAAAAAGATTTAAAAAAATAAGCAAATATGGCGCGCCTTCTCCATTACAGAAAATGGCGGAGGATTGATTACTGGACTATAGAAATGAAGATTTCCCGATAATCCAATGAATTAGCAGAAATTCCCTCGAAGCCACTTACGACCGTTGGGGCACTTTTACTGTTAATGAATCATCGGTGATTCTCGGGTAGATTTACTTGAAGGCGCCCATCTCCTCTCCAGGTAGTCGTCCCTAATTTAGCAGTGAAAGACTAGAGAGAAGGCAGCTAGTCAACACCGCCCACTGCCAACTCTTGGGCTCTCTTTTACCAACGAACAGTGGAAATGGTCGTCATATTATAATGCCCCCACGGCTGAAAGACGAGCATGTTCGACGACGGGGATTCGAGTCCTTTTCCTAGTTATGGATTTTCCAGTATTCAGGTATAGCTCTTCCTGATTTTAAAATATTTGCCAAAGGGAAGACGCTCAGTCAGCGCCACTTGCTACCACAAGGGTTCTGTTCGGATGATTGAACCATATAATGAGATTGACGCTTTTATAAAGCACCTACAGCTAAAAGTGAGAAGCGTGATTATCGACATCATGTCTCGAACCCAGGACTCTTCGCCTCGCACCTCGGCACACTAACAACTAGGCCACGCCCAACTCAAATGTTAATCACGTCATGAATAAATTGGATTTAAAGAATAAATTTGATTTTTATTTTGTTAATACTACCCAATAAGCACTTTGTTAGGTAAGCGGTGCTAATTATAGAAAAGTGTTAAACAAAACGACTTTCAGCATTTCCTTTATATTCTTATGACAAATACTTTCACAAAAAAAAACTTAAGATCTTAAAGCAAACTCTCTCTCTTGTGAAAAAAAGCTGTCTATGATGGAGGGAGGGGGAGGCTTTACTTCCTTCGCACATTGACGACGGCAGACGTTCAATCATGTCTGATGCAGTGGGAATCTGTAGAAGAAAACAGTGGAGACGTTTTCTTGCTTCTAGTTGCAGAAATGTACCTCTGCTTGTGTTATTTTTTATATAGATACTTTGTGTGCTCTTTTAGCCTGGTCATCATTTACTCAGAGCGTTTCCCTTTGAAATAATTTTGATGATTCTTTGTTTTCTGGAATATTATTCAAGTTCTCTTTGTTTTTAGAGGTATAGACCGACTTAGATAAAATATACTACAAACCGCTTTTCAAAAATTACATTAAGTTATGAGTCTTCTTTTCTAACTTCAGCTGCAACCGACAGGTGAAACTAGGCTGTTGTTACGTTGATTGGTTAATACGTCAAACGATAACCATCTTTTAAAAAAAGCACCATAATGTTCTAATGTAGAAACCAAGCTGACAAACAGGAGAATATCAGTTATAATTATTTAACTTCAGCTTCATCTAGATTTTGTCGTTCAGATCCGTTTGTGATATATACTTTCATGATGACAGAAAAACGCAACGCTACACGAGAACTATCTGCTCTAGCCGTCCCTAATATAGCAGTGAAAGTTTAGAGGGAAGGCAGCTAGTCATCACCACCCACCGCCAACTCGTGAGCTACTCTGTTACCAACGAATAGTGGGATTAACTGTCACGTTATAACGCCCTCACGGCTGAAAGGGCGAGCATGTTTGGTGGGACGGAGATTCCAATCCGCGACCCTCAGATTGCGAGTCAAGCGCCCTAACCACCTGGCCATGCCAGGCTAACACGTAGGTTCAATAAGTCTTAATACAAAATGATAAAAACCCTATAACCCGAGTGTTTTCGAAAGGTAGACCTTTCTTCTTCAGGATTCCCATTTTGCCCCTGAGGAAGAAAGGTCCATCTTTTGAAAGCACTCACTTTATGATGTATATATATATATATA
>NW_013665867.1:482641-486324 GCF_000517525.1 Limulus polyphemus | reverse complement strand
CACTCACTTTATGATGTATATATATATATATAATTATAAGTGTAATTTCATTTGCTGTTTTAAATATTGTAATTTTAAAGAAATTTTCAAATTGAAATGGAGAATAACAAGAAGAATTTTTGCATGGGAAGATCTGGAAGTTATTTTGTGAAATATTATCATTTTGGTGCACCGTATCGTAGTGTATGGAACTAGCTAAGACTATGTAGGTGTTAACAAACAGCCACAGCTTTCTGAAGCGTATTTAATGACAGCAGCGTAAATGAAAGTATGAAGGATTTAACCTGGCCAGAACGTCATGTATTGTTGCTTTATCTATAGAGCAGTATTAAAATGTATTGTTGCTCTATCTATAGAGCAGTAGTAATCGAAAAACGTCCAATAGAAGTGCGAACACCGTTATTTACAAAACAATTCAGGCCCAATCTAATCATTTTTAAGTAACTTAATTGTTGATCCTGCTTTAAAAAAATAATGATAATTTGTGGCGCGAAACAGATTCGAACATTTTATAGCCTATGGTCATATTGCTCTTCACCTACCTTGAAGCCCAGATCAGCCTTACAAACCCATTGTTTCTAAATCACTTTTACTTCGAGACTGTTTCCTGATGAGATTGATCCAAAATAGTTGAACAGATTATTTAACATTGTGTGAAATGGTGACCAGATTCTGTTACTTCTACTGGCACGCGCTCTAGCCATTTCATTCGTGACCTCAGTTGCAACACAGGCTCCTATCATACAGAACGCAGGAGGTTACTAGTAAAATCTTGGCGGCATTATTGTTTTGTTTTTGTTTTTTGCGCTTATGATCAGATTGGATTAGAAATTAACCAGTACTTCTGAACTTCCAGCTAGCCAGTAATAGTTGACAATTTTATTTGAAAGAACGATACCTTTAAATTAAACTAGATTGTCACATTCGGTTGACATCTTTAAGTCTTTATTACGCTTGTCAAGTTCAGTCCTTTCTGTATTGAGCCAAACGTGTTTAAAGTACGAAATAAAACACGTTTTATATGTTTATCTGAAGACCAAAGAGTGAGAAGAAGAGTGCATAGAGGAATAATAAAAAGTTATAAACCTCATATCAGTATTAAAATTATTACATAAAACCCTAATGAATCTGGTAATTCAACTTCGTTAGCTCAGGATTGAAGCAGGCACTCTACTAATTAAGTTAAATAGTTAGCCCCTTTAATTTCGGCTAGTATAACAGTTTTAACTGTCCAAATTACCTAGCTACCACATTCCTCCCTTACAAAAAATAAGGCATTTCATCGGACAGTCCCCCAGTGGCATAGCGGTATGTCTGTGGACTTACAACACTATAAACCGGGTTTGGATACCCGTGATGAGCAAAGCATGGATAATTTTTTTGTGTAGCTTTGCGCTTAACTACAAACAAATTTCATCGGACATAATATCTGAAGTTGTAGTTGAAAAGACCACACCTCGGCGCCAATTTTCTAACATTTTGTATATTCCGAGGTTGAACTCTATATCTTTCGCATGCAGAGCGAGCGTTTTATTAACTGAGCTAAAATACTAAATCCCCCTTCCCAGCTATTACTAATATACCACTCTTCAGTTTAAAATATACTCCCCCCCATATCTTGGCGTATTTGAAACAAATTACATTAAAATTATAAAAAATCCAAATCATAGTGCACATCAAAACCAAACAAACAGACTAATTAATAAAACAGCAAAAACGTCACACCGCAGTTAAAACAGGGAAGCAAGAGTAAAACATCGTCCTAAATAGACAAGTTGAAACTAAAAACTAAAACCTCTTAATGTATTAAATATTTAGCATTACATAGTATAAAGGGAAAAAATAAGATCCTTAATTTACTGACTTTAGAATTCGGTCTTCAGAGTCCATCATCAGGTTTAAAATAAAAAAAACAACCTCAAAACACCTCTGATACTCCTTTTTTTTTGTCAACTCATTTCTATAGACAAAAAAATTGTATTTTTAACAATAAGTCAGTGGATGAACTAGTACTGTTCGTTTCTGGCCTAAGTTCGTAAAGTTGTCTAGACAGTTTTTTTTTTTTTTGCCATTTGTTTTTCAAGAAAAAAAAATTGGCAAGAGAGGGCGCTAGCCTCGAGTTCATAGCAACATCATCAATCTGATCATAAATTATCATCCCTTTGAAGAGGAAATGCGAGCCCTTCGTAGAAATGTTAGCTGCTGCTTGTAAACACAAACATAGGTAGTCCAATTTCATGATCTTCATGATAAATTAATTTTGCAGCTAGTTGTAGCGATGTCTAAAGAATTGTCCAGGCAACATTAAATCCATATATACTCCCGGAGGTATGTGGACGACATTTTTGTTATCATCAAGAACACATAAGTCAATTTTTGGAATAGCTCAATAATTGTCCTCACAATACCAAGTATAGTGTAGAAAAACATCCACAAAATCATCAGCTTACCTTTTTTGGACACTTTGATACACAATAATGAAAGTACATTTTGAAACTGAAGTTTCCATAAAAAAAAAGACATTTACAGGCTGTTATTTTCATTTTGCCACTTTTTACCCATCCAATAAAAATTTAGTTAGGATTTTGATTCATCATGTCTATAAGATCACTATTGAGTTACGGAACAGTAGAAAGAAGCTGGAAGAGTTGAACAACTCGTCAAAAATAAGGGTAAACATACGATGTTAGTGAAGAAACAACTACACAAGCCTTTTCGTATAACTTATCTCCTGACAGATTTACGAGTGATTTTTAGACGAGAATGTAAACTGTATTTTTTTTTCAGACTTAAGAACAGAATATTGACTTTAACAATATGGAAAGTGTTTAAGAATATACATTTCCTAGGTGCGGTTCTAACGTAAATTTGATCTAGAAGGCTAAAAACATCCACAAAATCGTGTTATTACGAGAGTGTAATAACATGTAAATTTGTCAAGTGACAACAAATCTAGTTTAAAAGTTCACAACACGCGAGACTGTGATATATTAATACACTCATGTTTAGGATCTTGTCCAAGAGCAGTAATGGGAGAAGTCTGTGTGTCAAAGAAACATTATCAATTCACAATTTAAGGCCAAAACCGAATGGTACTAGTTCATCAATTAACTTATTGTTAAATATACAACTTTCTGTCAAACTAAGGCCAAAACCGAATGATACTAGTTCATCCATTAACTTATAGTTAAATATACAACTTTCTGTCAAACTAAGGCCAAAACTGAATGGTACTAGTTCATCCATTAACTTATAGTTAAATATACAACATTCTGTCAAACTAAGGCCAAAACTGAATGGTACTAGTTCATCAATTAATTTATTGTTAAATATACAACTTTCTGTCAAACTAAGGCCAAAACTGAATGATACTAGTTCATCAATTAACTTATAGTTAAATATACAACATTCTGTCAAACTAAGGCCGAAACCGAATGGTACTAGTTTATCCATTAACTTATAGTTAAATATACAACATTCTGTCAAACTAAGGCCAAAACTGAATGATACTAGTTCATCAATTAACTTATAGTTAAATATACAACATTCTGTCAAACTAAGGCCGAAACTGAATGGTACTAGTTCATCAATTAACTTATTGTTAAATATACAACATTCTGTCAAACTAAGGCCAAAACTGAATGGTACTAGTTCATCAATTAACTTATTGTTAAATATACAAC
>NW_013665867.1:479225-482410 GCF_000517525.1 Limulus polyphemus | reverse complement strand
ATCAATTAACTTATTGTTAAATATACAACATTCTGTCAAACTAAGGCCAAAACTGAATGGTACTAGTTCATCAATTAACTTATTGTTAAATATACAACTTTCTGTCAAACTAAGGCCAAAACTGAATGGTACTAGTTCATCAATTAACTTATTGTTAAATATACAACTTTCTGTCTGTAGGTACGACTTAAAAAACGTACGGAATAGTAGATGTGTTTACATATTTCACTTATAAAGCAACTGTAAATTATATTATTATATTAATTTCCTGGGAGAATGCCCCAGATCCACCTAGATTGAGCTGCTTTTTAGCAACTTCTTATATATATTCAATCTCTTATTGTAAAATCTGCATGTCTAACCAACCACCTCAACTTTGTAACCCCTTCCTACACCACTGTCTAGTTTCAGTTCATCCTGTTTATTTAGAAGGAGGAGGTTTTAATCTTTAGTTTCATCTTCTCCTGTCTATTTAGAAGGAGGAGGTTTTAATCTTTAGTTTCATCTCCTCCTGTCTATTTAGAAGGAGGAGGTTTTAATCTTTAGTTTCATCTTCTCCTGTCTATTTAGAAGGAGGAAGTTTTAATCTTTAGTTTCAGCTCCTCCTATCTATTTAGAAGGAGGTTTTAATATTTAGTTTCAGGAAGAGGGAGATTTAAACTTGCTTCGCTATCTTTCAACTGCGATGTGGTGTTTTTGTTTTATTTTACTAATTAGTGTATTTATCTGGTCCTGTTGTGCACTGTCATTTGATTGGACCAGGATTGGGGGGGGGGGGTAACTGAATAGTCGTTTATGTAGTTTAATGATATTCTGTCTAACTGGAAGCTAGTACATACTTTACAAGATTCTAAACATATTCTGAATGTAGCCTGAAGTTAAAAACAGACAAACCTTCCGTTAATGGATCAAGAAAAAATATGCATCTTTTTCTTTTATCAAAAGTTAAGAACTGTGTTTTGTGATTAATAAATGATATTTTTCCACATTTAGCATCATTATTGGTGTCTTTGTTAGTGCTATTACTATCGGTAGCGTCTTTAGTGTGGCAATTTATTTTATCAAAAGTTAAAAACTGTGTTTTGTGATTAATAAATGATATTTTTCCACATTTTGCATCATTATTGGTGTCTTTGTTAGTGCCATTACTATCGGTAGCGTCTTTAGTGTGGCAATTTTTTCCCTACTTTGCGTTATTACTAGTGCCGCCCCCTTGTGGCTTAACTGTATGTCTGAGGGCTCATACCGCTAAAAACTGGGTTTCGATACTCGTGGTGGATATGACATAGATAGCCCATTGTGTAGCTTTGTGCATAACAACAAACAAACAAATACTAGTGCCCTTTTTATTTATTTATTTATTTACTGGCGCCGTTTATCGGACACCTGGTTCGTTTTGCTATACAAATATACTTAGGTGCTAACAGTATTGTTAGTCATTAGGTTACAATGGCGAACGTTAGCTTGACTTTGAAATATTATATATGCCTTTAACCCTCTGGATCAGGAGCTGTGAACCTATAAAGAGTAGCAGATATCCCGGGCCATAGTAGTGCCATGTCTGTTTGAGGATAATAAAAACAAAACGCAATCGACTTTCACGATAATCCCACACTCATTCTACTGTTGCAAGTGAGATGGCATGTGTTAGTAAGTGAGGTGGCATGTGTTAATAAGTGAGGTGGCATGTGTTAATAAGTGAGGTGGCATGTGTTAGTAAGTGAGGAGACATGTGTTAGTAAGTGAGGTAGCATGTGTTAGTAAGTGAAGTAGCATGTGTTAGTAAGTGAGGTGGCATGTGTTAGTAAGTGAGGTGGCATGTGTTAGTAAGTGAGATGGCATGTGTTAGTAAGTGATGTGGTATGTGTTAGTAAGCGAGGTAGCATGTGTTAGTAAGTGAGGAGACATGTGTTAGTAAGTGAGGAGACATGTGTTAGTAAGTGAGGTAGCATGTGTTAGTAAGTGATGTGGCATGTGTTAGTAAGTGATGTGGCATGTGTTAGTAAGTGAGATGGCATGTGTTAGTAAGTGATGTGGCACGTGTTAGTAAGTGATGTGGCATGTGTTAGTAAGTGAGATGACATGTGTTAGTAAGTGAGGAGACATGTGTTAGTAAGTGAAGAGACATAGGCTAGTAAGTGAGGAGACATGTGTTAGTAAGTTTGAAGGATATTATTCATGCAAAAATCGCATAGATATTCCTGATAGGGGCTGGCGATCAATACATCACAAACTCTTCGCGACCACATATTTTGCACCTAGTGGTAAAACAAAAAATCGCAATCGTAATGTGGTGGTATTTTGACATCGCAGGTTCAGATATAATAAGATCTATTCAAAAATTTGTATTCAGTTTTAAAATGGCAAAAATAGTAAGATCATTTCATAGACTTCCAAAATTAATGTATATGTGTGTTTGTTTGTTTATTTTTCAATTAATGATTGGGTTTAATATTAACGTTTCGCTTGAAAATAAACATAAAATCTACCTTATCGTGTGGGAATAAAAAACAATGGGGCAGTGAGAATCCACCTCGCCGACAGAGAGAATAAGCATAATTAGTCGTAAGTTTTCACTATACACTGTTTTACACGTGAAATTCACACTCTGTACTTCACAAAAGTCCTTTCCCAAGAACCTTGGGGTTTTCGTGGCCTTAAACCAACCCTAACAATGTATATACGCTCGAACACAAGAATGAACCCGGTTATACAGAACTTGTAATTTTTGCTTGTGTAATGGAAAACTCTCAAACAGTTTAGTTCAACATCAAAGCACTGAAAAATATGTGGATTAATTTTTATGAAGACTACGTATTCAAAAACATTACACGGTAACGGACTTACGACGCTAGAAACCGGGTTTCGATACCCGTGGTGAGCAGGGCACAGATAGCCCATCGTGTAGCTTTGTGCTTAACTACAAACAATATTTTGGTAATATTAAAAAGCCTTCGCATCCAAACTCTACTTGTGAAATAACTTGATCCATAAAAGATATATCAAAACATCTCGTTCACTCACATTGTGCATGGCCAGGTAGTTAGGACGATCGATTCCCAATCTGCTGGTCGCGGGTTCGAATCCCCATCCCACCAAACATGCTCGCCCTTTCGGCCGTGGGGGCGTTATAATGTGACGGTCAATCCCACGATTCGTTGGTAAAAGAGTAGCCCAAGAGTTGG
>NW_013665867.1:473843-478398 GCF_000517525.1 Limulus polyphemus | reverse complement strand
ACATTGGTTAGTAAATGAGGAGACATGTGTTAGTAAGTGTGGTAGCATGTGTTAGTAAGTGAGGTGGCATGTGTTAGTAAGTGAGGAGACATGTGTTAGTAAGTGAAGAGACATTGGTTAGTAAATGAGGAGACATGTGTTAGTAAGTGTGGTAGCATGTGTTAGTAAGTGAGGTAGCATGTGTTAGTAAGTGAGGTAGCATGTGTTAGTGAGTGAGGTAGCATGTGTTAGTAAGTGAGGTGGCATGTGTTAGTAAGTGAGGTGACATGTGTTAGTAAGTGAGGAGACAAGTGGTAGTAAGTGAAGAGACATTGGTTAGTAAGTGAGGAGATATGTGTTAGTAAGTGAGGTGGCATGTGTTAGTAAGTGAGGTGACATGTATTAGCAATTGAGGCGACATGCGTTAGTAAGTGAGGTGACATGTGTTAGTAAGTGAGGTGACATATGTTAGTAAGTGAGGAGGTCGCGGGTTCGCATCCCCATCCCACCAAACATGCTCGCCCTTTCAGCCGTGGGGGCGTTATAATGTGACGGTCAATCCCACTATTCGTTGGTAAAAGAGTAGCCCAAGAGTTGGCGGTGGGTGGGGATGACTAGCTGCCTTCCCTCTAGTCTTACACTGCTAAATTAGGGACGCTACCGCAGATAGCCCTCGTGTAGCTTTGCGCGAAATTCAAAAAACAAACAAACACATTGTGTAATTTATAAATATGTCTTTCACTTAATAGCCCGAGCTTGGCCTAGTGATTAGCGTTAAGGACTGCGGAATAAAAGGTCTAAGGTTCTAGCCTGCGATATGTCTCTGGATACGGTACTTTCAGCTGTAGGTGAATTATAAAAGTGACAGTTAATGTCGCTATCTGGTTAAGAGTAACCGTTAAGCTGCGGGTGATGCAAAGTGACTTCCCGCCCTATATCCAGCAGTACGGATGACAATGCCTGAAATCCAGATGCCTCAGGCCTAGCCGTTTAACTCAACGTTGCATAAAGTGCCTTTCAAGTTGAAAATACCAAATGTCTTTCATTTATTAAAATCGCATTTATCTTAATCTGGTTGTTCTGAAAATAGTTTATAATATTATTTTTTTCTAATTTAACATTCTGAAGGTCTAATGTTGCAAGAATGCTGAGTGCCATCAACCACCATTCATTGTTATAAATTAAATCATCTTTATAACTTTCAACAAAAACAGCGCGAAAAAAGTATCATTAAAGCAGCCCGTTCTTTTTATTATGTCGCTATAATTCTCGTTTGACGCACCACTCGAAAGTGCAGTGCATTTTCTATTGGTCGAGCGTCACTGGTTGGTCACAGATTATAAATAAAAGTTCCTTAGACATGCAAATTTCGGATAAGAAGATTAAATCTCAAATTTGCTTCATAAATATTTCTTTACGTGATACAATCTCGTTCTAAGTTCGTATTGTATATACAAGTTCTCAAGTAATCAAAATATTAGTCTCTAGTAGGAAAACGACATAACGTGAATTTTCGAATTTTGCCTTAAAAGGCATTCATAAAAAACGCACTAAAATAACTTTACTTGAAATATTGTAAGTTCATAGAGGAAACATTCTCGTTTACTTGCGAGTAAAATACAACTATAATAGTGTAAAAGTATATAGTAATAAGCTTAAGACTGTTCAATCATTCAACTTGTAGTAGCGGGGTCTAGCATGGCCTGGTGTGGTTAGGGCTCTCGAACTGCAATCTGAGGGTCGCGGATTCGAATCCCACGGTCGAACATGAAGACATTTTAACGTGACGGTCTATCCTACATTCGTTGATAAAGAGTAGCCCAAGAGTTGGCGGTGGGTGGTATTCATTAGCTGCCTTCCCTCTAGTCTAACTCTTCTAAAATAGCAACAGCTAGCGCAGATAACCCTCAAGTAGCTTTACGCGAAATTCAACAAACAAACTTATAGCGTGAATTTTAGAATACAATCAGAATATGAACTTGTTCTGAATTGTTTCAAACCAGTACGGGAAGATAAATTGATGAGTGTATTGATACAATGTGATGGCACAATTTGTAAAATCTGGATTTTCAGCAAATACTTTTGTTCCTCGCGGTTTTTTTTTTGCTGTTCTCAGACTAGATTCATACTGCCCCCCAGTGACACAGCGGTATGTCTGCGGACTTACAACGCTAGAAACCGGGTTTCGATACTCGTGGTGGGCAGAGCACAGATAACCCTTGTGTAGCTTTGTGCATAATTAAAAAAACAAACAAACAAACAAAACAGATTCCTACTAGTAAGGAGAATTTTGCAGTTTAAAACCAATGTGGTGTATGTTTCTCCCACATGAAAGGTTGTTCTAATTCACATTTATCTAAATCAATAAGTATAATTAAGTTTCAAGCTGAGGTGCTGGAACTGGCTACTCGTTCATGTTTCATGCTAATCAGATGATATTTTTCATATTTCTTTATTTCACCTTAGCTTTACTCTGTTCATTTCTCTCATATAAAATGTTTGTCTATTGTAGGTCGCATAAAATTAACAAAATTGCTTCATTGGAAAATGTTCATAAATTTCAAATAAATTAATTTAATAACTCCAATGGAAATGGGCATTGGTTCTAAATAAATTAATTTAATAACTCCAATGGAAATGGGCATTGATTCCAAATAACTTAGTTTAGTGACTACAATGTAAATGGACATTGATTAAAAATAACTTTGTTTAATAACTTTTATTGAAATGGTCAATGATTCCAAATAACTTAGTTTAATAACTTCATTGGAAATGTTCATTAATTCCAAGTAACCTAGTTTAATCTTTTACCTACAAAGCAGAAAACAACAAATGCACCTCTATCTCGGTAGACGTTTAGGATAACGCAGTACCTGCGATCACGATGTCAAAGTAAAGTTTTTTTAACTTACATAACTGTTAGGTTGTGTTAAAAAGAAATGTATTCGCAGTGTGCTTTGAGAACATTTAGCGAATAAGACAAAGCTTATTTACAAGTTATATATTTTTTTAAAGTTCCCCAAAGAAAATTAATGAAAAGTACTTGATTATTTTTTTTATAATCCTAAGCCGCTTTTGTCCTTGTTCTCTATTGTGAACACATGAGTAAACTCGGCTTTTATGTATTTTTCTGTGTGTGCTAAACGACATTATTAGTCTCCGAACATCAATGGACAAGTCTCGAATGAACTTTGCAAACAGACTGAAAGAAGCCGCATACAAGACTTGATCTCTGTAGGAAAGAGATTCTCCCAATAGTGAAATTATGAAATACACCGTGTGCATAATCACAAATAACTATTCGGACCCAAAATTGTAACATTTGTATCAAACTCTCAAAAGGCAGAAGTTTTATCATTTTTAATTTTTGTCATGAAACCCTAATCAATTTATCATTTTTTATTTTGTCATGAAACCCTAATCAATTTATCATTTTTAATTTTTGTCATGAAACCCTAATCAGTTTATCGTTTTTAATGTTTGTCATGAAATCTTAATCAATTTATCATTTTTAATTTTTGTCATGAAACCCTAATCAATTTATCATTTTTAATTTTTGTCATGAAACCCTAATCAGTTTATCATTTTTAATGTTTGTCATGAAACCTTAATCAATTTATCATTTTTAATTTTTGTCATGAACCCTTAATCAATTTATCATTTTTAATTTTTGTCATGAAACCCTAATCAATTTATCATTTCTAATTTTTGTCGTGAAACCTTAATCAATTTATCATTTTAAATTTTTTCCGTGAAACCCTAATCAATTTATAATTTCTAATTTTTGTCGTGAAACCCTAATCAATTTATCATTTTAATTTTATCATTTTTAATTTTTGTCATGAAACCCTAATCAATTTATCATTTTTAATTTTTGTCATGAAACCCTAATCAATTCCCTGTGCAAAATATTACTTGTATTTTACTTGTCTCCGAGCGTGTAAACTTCTTGTAGAATTAAGAGTAACAACTGAAAATTAAACATTGGAGCCCCCGGTATTTTAGTTGATTAAAATATCTTACCTCTGGGAATAGTAGTCAAATACTTCCCGAATCAGTTTTTACTTCAGATTTAAAGCCCAACACCCATATCTAAATGCTTAAACATCGAATAATTTAAAGCATAATATTCAACTAGCATTATAAGACAAGCCATATTTTCAGCCTTCTTGGCGCATGGCCATTTTCAAGAGAAAGATCTTCAATTGTTGACATCTAGAAGCGTTAACACTTTAGAATTTGCATGTTTCTAGAATCACAGTAAATTTTTATTAGCATTTGCATCAATTTGTGTTATTTTAAGTCTCTAGTTGTAATTCTTCTCATTAGTCGGACTTCTAAGACTGGGAAATTTAATGATTTTTGATAAATATATTTTTCTGGATTATCATAGAAATATTTTGACATTATTAGTATGACATTTAAAAAGATTGAAATTTGGTATTAAATAGTATCTAAAAATAAGAACTTAGTCCTTTCTATTCCGGCCCGGCATGGCCAGGTGGTTAGGGCACTCGACTCGCAATATGAGGGTCGCGGGTTCGAATCCCCGTCACACCAAACATGCTCGCCCTTT
>NW_013665867.1:467667-473521 GCF_000517525.1 Limulus polyphemus | reverse complement strand
AAAAAAAAAAAAAAAAAAACCTTTCCATTCAGTCTATGAAACTACTGTACATCAAAAAAATGCTGTTTGAATAACATGATAAATTGTTATGCCTATTTAAATTAAGTACTAATTTAGATTAATATATAAGCAGAAAATGATAGAATTAACTGGAGAAAGTCTGGAATGGTATTTATGTGCTGGATAACAGAGTAGATCAGATACACATCCAGAACTCTACGTTTTTCAGCGCAGCCAATAAAAACACTAAGCCTTATTTATAGGTGCTAAGCTGAAGATACATATTTAAAGTATAAAATATATATTTTACGCGACCTCTATAGTCTATATCTACTTAGTAGATTGCTATAATGAATTTACCTATTGAAAAATAGTGTTAATGCAGTTTCTAAGGGATTTCAAAATGCATTCAATATTTTTTATGAATCTTTCTATTGTTGTGAAGGCCTTATTGTATAACATCAATAGCTGAAGGTCGTATGATTTATGGTGGATTATCCATCTAGTGGTAGAAGCTCAACTTCATATTATTTTTCCTACACATGGTTCTATAGGTTTTCGTGCATATGCCTGAGTCTGTTGGCGTTGTTCGAAAACTTACCTGTGGCTACTCTTCGACTGATCTTTTTGTTGTGTCCATCTTAAGAAAAAGTATGAGAATATAGCCTTGATTTGGAAGCCATTTTTGTTGGTCGGTCTGTACCTAATAGTTCCATTTCCTTCTCGAGTGTAGTCTGGTTAACTGAAATTGAAGTTGTATAAGGCCTATAAGTCTTGTTTTGTTATGGTTGGTGGAAGCCGTTCTTTAATATGTTTTCAGCATTTTTTATGGTAATAACTACTTTGAAAACAGCCAGATTACTTTGTTTTCGATCATGGTATAACACTGAAGACTACACATGTATATATATTTTATATTAGTATTATTTCTGTAATGATGTTTAAGTCCACACTATGATGGAACATCATGTACCTCCTTACATTTGTTACTGCCTTGATGGGAGAGACTTGAATCATTGTTTGTGATCCAAGGATGTAAGAAACATTCATTGTATTGTTGATTTCGTTATTAAATGAATATATACTCATCTCGTTTTGAGCGCGTCGAGTTAGCCGTTAGGCTTAACAAATGCTCTTAACCATGAGATATTCTGATTGAACAGGTTAAGTGGGTTTGTCGTCGGTAGTCAAAGGGACCAGATTCTAGAAAACTAGCACTGAAAAATTCTCAAATTAAATAGAATAAATATCAAATAATTCAATGATTATACCTAATGTGCAAGAGGAAAGCTCTTGAAAACATAATAACCCTTAGAAATACTTAAAACTTCAAAGCGCCATTTTACAGATTGGGAAATGTGTACGTATTCTTCGTCGAAATAGTTTTATGCTCAGTACTTCGTTAGTTGTATTATTCGTAACCTGCGGGTCGTGAGTTCGAATCCCTTCGCCAAACATGCTTACTCTTTAGTGCTGTTCCAATGAACATTTGTGCTTTTGTTATGCTTAAACGTGACCTTGAAAACAGATGTTCACATATACACATTGGCGAAAGTTTATCAAAAGATGTGTTGTCTAAAACTGATCTTGTAAGCTTGTTACAACGGAAACTGCCAAATTTGGCAATAATGTGTAATCATGGCAATCAGGCTGTGCACAATCAGTGTAAAGTTCTCATTAGAGATCATAAATGGCTTTAATTTTTATACCCAACTATCTTTCTTGAGAAAGATTTGTTTGTTTGTTTCAGAATTTGGAGCAAATCTGCACAAGGGCTATTTGAATACGGTAAACCCCACTTCTGAGCTTATAGACTAAAAGAAATGCAGCTAATCAGCAGTACCCACAGCCAACTCTTATATTACTCTTGTGGGAGCTGACTGTCACTCTTATAGCGCATTAACAGAATAGCACAAATACAGATCTATAAATGTGCCGAATGTATTAACAGTATTGAAGATATGTGATTATTATAGAAGTACCATGGCTGTACATTTTACTTCAAATCTTTTTCTTTTTTCACAGACTGGTGAAACTACATGTGTTTATTGTGAAATTTATGAATTTATAACAACGGATGCATTCCAGCCAAAGTAATGTCACTCCAAGCACGTAAAACCACAGGTAATAAGTGAAAAAACAATCTTTAAAAATTGTGAAAAAAAACAAAACAGCATTATTATAGCTCAAGTATTTCCACTACTTCTTACCATGTTATTACTACCGTAATCTTACAACGGGTAACATGACAGGTTGTTATTAAGGTAATTTTACAGACTTTAAAAACTGCAGGATGCATGAGGCTATATTAAACCTGAAAACGGTACGAACCACCGGTTGTACCAACGCTAAATTTATGAAATGTTAAAAAAACACAGATTTCAATAAAGCGAAACTATAGAACTGTAATTTGACAATAAAAGGCACAAATGTAAGAAGTTTTTTTTTTCACCACCCAAAAAAGTCTTATTTAACTATATTGTATTTCAGTAACCAGAATAGATGAAGCGTACGATCACCTGGTCACTGCAACAAAAGAGGTTATAGGACATTAGTTTGTGCAAATATAAATGTAGTAATTAGTTGCTGGTTAAATAAAGTGAAAAGACTCGGTATGAAGTAGTCAAGACAGCAGGTTAGTTGGTGGAAAACACAGTGAAACAACGACCGAAGGTGCCAAGAGGTAGGTGTTGTTACTGTTGAGGTTAAACAAAGTAAATCTACTAAACTAGAGAATTAACAAACCATAAACTTTGGCCGGTGCATCTAAACTAGAGAATTAACAAACCATAAACTTTGGCCGGTGCAATTAAACTAGAGAATTAACAAACCATAAACTTTGACCGGTGCAACTAAACAAGAGAATTAACAAACCATAAACATGACCGGCGCAACTATACTAGAGAATTAACAAACCATAAACTTTGACCGGTGCAACTAAACAAGAGAATTAACAAACCATAAACTTTGACCGGCGCAACTAAACTAGAGAATTAACAAACCATAAACTTTGACCGGTGCAACTAAACAAGAGACTTAACAAACCATAAACTTTGACCGGCGCAACTAAACTAGAGAATTAACAAACCATAAACTTTGACCGGCGCAACTAAACTAGAGAATTAACAAACCATAAACTTTGACCGGCGCAACTAAACTAGAGAATTAACAAACCATAAACTTTGGACCGGTGCAACTAAACTTGAGAATTAACAAACCATAAACTTTGACCGGTGCAACTAAACTAGAGAATGAACAAGCCATAAACTTTGGCCAGTACAACTAAGCCTGAAAATTAACAAACCATAAACTCTACACGACTAATAATATACATTTTATAGCTTCCAAGTCACTTACTTCGAGTCAGAACCGCTGGAGCTCTCAAACTTCTTATGCTGCCACAGATGCACGCTAGTCTTGTGTCTGTTCTAGATGAAAAGTATTGTTTACTAAAGGCATGTGCGCAAAGGGGGTGCACATGATCGCTCACCCTAAATTGCACACATACACGTATAAAAACATATCTAAAAGTGTCAAAACAGCTTTGAATAATATAAAAATACGTTATTTTCAGTGAAAAATAAAAACATTTTCCGGGGAGACATGCCCCCCTTCGCTATTTGTTTCTTCTTCTTTTTTTTTCTCCAACACTCCCTTTATAGATGCCTGACAACACCCCTGCTAAAAATATTTTTGTCTAAAGTTGTATTTGTTGAAGGTAATATATATATATACGACAGAGGTTCTGTGCTGGCAGAATCGACATATTGAAACTGCAGAAACATCAATAAGAACGAACAGATACATAATGATTACTGAGATTACATGTTTTTTTGGTTGTTGTTTTTTCTGGCAGATGCTTAATGATTGTTGAGATTACACGGTTTGTTCGAGCAGATAACGTAATGATTGTTGAGATTACAGTGTTAATGTTGAACAACTTGAGACAACGAGCGGTTTATACCGGCTTAGACACCAGACGTCTCTGCAGAATCAATCCTTTATAAACCAGTCGACTGTGGGAGTTTATGTATGAAAACGACACAGCGATATGTCCTTGAATCGTGCGAGATCCGAAACGTTGAGCCATGCTCTGGAAACAACCCACACAAAGCGGTTTTCATTGGTTTGCACAATGGAATCGATGAGAGAGTTTTATAGTGTATATCAGTTTAGATTAGTCTCCGGGTAGTAAGAACATAACGCTCTTTACTTGGATAGTAATTGCATAACGGTAGACCTTTTGGTTTTTATGCCTCTCCGACAGTAAAAACAAATGAATTTAATTACCAGGTGAAAATTCTGAACAACCTAAGATATCTAGAACAAACTGAATAACATGTGATTTGAACTTTTCAACACTTCTATTAATTCATATTCACTTACCTTACATAATTACACACACAAACAGGTAACATAACTGGAGCAAAATAAACAAAGAGTACTTTTATATGTTTCAAACGTTCGTTGTATGATTCCTCTTTTAAAGACATAGCTTCTACTTCTTGAAACATAAACTACGTACATACATGTTCAAACAACTGGCTTAAAACTCGACAGTGTAGAACTACAGTATGTTATATTGTAAAGTATCATAAGCCCCCTGAGAGCAGACGAATATTAAGCAGTGGCTGATAAGATTTCTTCCCGGCTTCTGACTGTCGTTACGGCGAAGCAAACGGCCGAAAGTAGGAGTGATTGAGGCCTGAAACGAGAGAACTCGGCCGATAAGATAAGAATGCTCATTACGAAATATTAACAACATGATTGAAAGTCATCTTAAAACGTTGCTGTATCAGGTTCTTACGCTTTTACTTTCAACCTATACGTTTTCTCTGCGCCATTAGAATGATTCAATCCAATAAAACGTGCTTACATTGGATAGCTATTACTCTTTTCAATATATGCAGAAATTGTGAGAACTCTTCGTTCAAGTCCATATAGATTAAATGCGGGTCTCTCAAGCCCGATGGACATTAAAAGAAACTATGAAATGCATATGCATTTAAACAGAGCTCATAACATTAACGGGATAATTTTATTACTATTCATGGTAAGTAATTTTAATAACAGCAAGCCAGATTCTCCTTAAAACACCAAATATCAGTTCATAACGCCATCTTTTACTCGTGAGACCATCACCCTTGCTGTAACTGAAACACCTTCTAATTTCACCGTTCTATAACTGGTTTGTAATGTACTTCTAGTAAGATGTATTCAGATAATTTGTACTTCTGCATTTACTCGTGAAATTCTTGTAACAAAAGGTCGTAAATATGTATTAATCTATTTTTTACGGAAGTAAAGGTTACCTCCTGCAACTTAAGTCTGAAGTTAGCATGTGCGCGTTTCTGTACGAATTCTAGGAAGTTCAGTTATTCAAACAGGTCATATAGAAACCTGTACATACTGGCTTAGGTTAGAATTGTATGCGAGCTAGTACTTTGGAGTATGTAACCAAATGAATTATTGGATACCGCACTAAGTTCTGTGCGACTATAAAAGCGAGGGTTCACACAGGCCTTGGTCTCTTTTGTGTTGATTTATTTTTTCTATGTCCTGCCCAGACATTTAAAAAGCTTGTCATCCAACAGCCAGTTGAAGTCACAACGGAAAATACGAAACCAACCAGAATTGTGAATAAAGGTTGTATTTATTCACTTATATTTGTTTGTGTTTTCTTTGTTGCCGTGTTCGATTTGTCCTCGGCAAACCATATCCAGAATCTGTTCGTTTTGTTCGTCTGCTATGTACAACGAGGAGAATCGAACTCCGGATTTTAGCCTTGTAAGACATTACACTTACCGCTGTCCCACCAATGGGACACCAGAATCTGCATTTTTATGAATACTTG
>NW_013665867.1:448245-467025 GCF_000517525.1 Limulus polyphemus | reverse complement strand
GGTGCGACAGAGATTCGAACCCGCAGACTGCGAGTCGAGCACTCTAACCACCTGGCCAGGCCGGGCCCTTATGGATACTTTAAATTATAAGTCGGATATCAGTGTACCCTTGTGTTCAATCGTCAAAAAGTTTAGTATAATTCCTTTTCACGACTAGTCGTCTATTATTTTGTTAGTAGTATTATTTACATTGATTTCGTTCCTTAAACATGAGTATAATAAAACATAGCCTACTTTTAGAAATTTTGTACATGTTTATTATTTGTTTCAGAACTTTTGCATAAAGATACACAAGAGCTATCTTCGTACAGTCGTCCCGAATATTTTGAAAAAAGGAGAACAGCACCATTCGCTACTTCTTTGGCTACTCTTGTTTGATTGAATGGTGGAAATTGACCGTCACCAAAATGTGGAGTGTGTTAATCTTATGGAGGTGGGAATGCCAGCTACAGCCTGGTTAAAACTTACTTCAAAACCAGTTACAGCTTGGTTAAAGCTTACTTCTAAATCAGTTACAACGTGGTTAAAGTTTACTTCAAAACCAGTTACAGCCCGATTAAAGCTTACTTCTAAACCGGTTACAGCACGGTTAAAGCTTACTTCTAAACCAGTTACAGTATGGTTAAAGCTTACTCCAAAAACAGTTACAGCCTAGTTAAAGCTTACTTCTAAACCAGTTACAGCCCGGTTGAAGCTTACTTCTAAACCAGTTACAACATGTTGAAGCTTACTTCTAAATCAACTATAACATGGTTAAAGCTTACTTCAAAACCAGTTACAGCCCGGTTTAAGCTTACTTCTAAACCAGTTACAGCCCGGTTAAAGCTTACTTTTAAACCAGTTACAGCTTGGTTAAAGCTTACTTCTAAACCAGTTACAGCATGGTGTACAACCAAAAGATTGCTGCAAATATAAGTTTGTTATACTATCTTATTATTTTTATACATTTTGTACAAGGTTTGTTTTCTTGAATTGTTTAATTTCCCCCAAATTTTTGTGCACTATAAATTGTTGCCTTTAACATTTTCAAACGATCATTTTTGCTATTAATATGAAGAACATAGTAAGTTATTTCAACCTGAAAGACACTTTTACACAAACAGGAGCTTAAACAAACAATTCAGAGACTCCTGAGATTCAGGTTTAGTCGTCTCTAATTTTGAACTATTGACCGGAGAAAAGACAATCTAATCAACAACATTCCCCACTACAAGGCTTTGTCTAGCTTTGAATATAATAATGGATTGACTGCTACTCTTATAACACACCCAAATCTGAAAGTACGTAGCGTTTTTAGCGGCAAGGTGACGCGAACCTTGGACCACTAAGCCAAGCCGGGAAACAGCTTATCCAAAGCTCCAGTTAAAAAAATATCTAATCAAAAACACGTTAGGTGGGAAAAAAAGGAGCGGTCAAAAAAAGGATTGAGCGTGAAATTTAAAAGAATGAAATCAAATTGGCGGTCAAACTGGTAGTTACACTACGATAAAAACTCTATAACCTAAGCGCTGCCGAAAGGTGGACCATTCTTCTTCAGGGAAAAACTGGTAACAGATCTATATTTTACAGAACCAACCAGATTCTTTAAAATATATGGTGGTAGTTTTTTCTCTCTCAAACAAAGTTAATAACTTCCATTATAATAACATCATGGAATCTAGATTAACAGTTTCTTGTCATCACCCTCGTGTAATCGGTGCAGCCGTATTAAGCATCATTATTTAAGCTAATTGCTTAAGCTAATATCGCGTGGCGCTAAACGTTCGTTAGTTGGGAGAATTTCATAAAATTTGGCAAATTTGTGCTTAAAAATTGGCAATAAATAATAACCGTCCACCCGTATGATTCTTTTGAAAACTTGAGCTAGAAACTGCTAATTTAGCTTGCTTGGCCTAACCAATACTTATGTATCTGCACGTCCTTCCACCTTATAGTTTTTTTTCTGGTCTAAATCAGCCATCTTTAATCCTAATGCCAAAAAAACAAAACTGGTCCACTTTTATTCTTAGGTGAAGCTGTAGTAAACATTTCAGATCGATAGCTCAAGTGACTTTTTGCATAGGCGTGTGCAAATATTTTGGTCAAATGTGAGCGGTTTTTGTTGAATAACTTTGCACATGTGGCTTATATTTATACCACATTTGACAACTAATTGTAGAATGTAAAGATCTATCAGTGTACGAAGTTTGAAAAAATCCATAAAAGTTAAAAAGGTTTTTCTATCAAATAAAGTTTCCACTGAAAATATTTGATAGCTTGGATTACCACAGTCCGAGCCACAGAAAGAGGAAAATCACTAAACTATCATTCCTGTTAATAACACACAGTGTGTCCTGTAGCAGGTTGTTTTGGCCTCACAACACACTTCCTTGTGTCTTGGTCAACAGGAGTGCAATAAAACCGAAAGAAACCTATATCGAGCCCATTTAAAATATACATAACACATAATTCTACTTGGGCCTTCAAGAGAAGAACAAAAGATAACTTTTAATAATAAAACACTTTTCGATAACAGCGCTATTGATATGCTTGAGTTCTCTCTCTATATATATATACTATAATCCAACACAAGTAGCAAGTTCTGGTGAAGACTATCTCAATACAATGGATCACTCCACTGTTCCAAACTAAGTTCAGACAACGATAGTTCAATATGACGGTAATTTACTCAACAGTCGACATGTTTAATAATAAAACACTTTTCGATAACAGCGCTATTGATATGCTTGAGTTCTCTCTCTATATATATATACTATAATCCAACACAAGTAGCAAGTTCTGGTGAAGACTATCTCAATACAATGAATCACTCCACTGTTCCAAACTAAGTTCAGACAACGATAGTTCAATATGACGGTAATTTACTCAACAGTCGACATGTGAATAACACATTAAGCGAGTTAAGATTTCAAAAAGTTGTTAAACATTTAAACACACCAATGTTTCATTAATATTATTGTTTAGAACGTTTTGAATAATTTTGGATATACATACATCTATATACATTTGAAGAATTTTTTTACAATGTTAGCTTAATATACACAGATTTAGGTTTTTTTTTTAAATTTCATGCAAAACTACACGAGGGCTAGCAACGATAGACTAGAACTAGTTAACGCCACCGACCGCCAAATCTATGGCTACTGTTTTACCAACGAATAATGGGATTGACCTTCACTTTATAACGCCCCCACGGCTGAAATGGCGAGCATGTTCGGTGATGGGAGTTCGAATTCGCGACCTTCAGATTGCGAGTCGAGTGCTCTAGCCACCAGGAGATGCCAGGCCTATATATACAGACTAATCAAATCATGCATACATGAAAATTATTTTACAATCTTAGCTAAAAATATACAGATTTAGGACTAATCCCAGTCTCAAAAGCTTGCAAATTTCGTGATATATAATATCGTAAATAGTGTGTGCGTGTGTGGGGGGGGTAGCTGACGAATTGTAATTTAATTTTACAATTTTAGGTTTTCGTTTTCTTGTGAATTGTTCTCTGACATCGTGAACTTTATGTCACTTTGTCGTTTAGAGTTGCTTTTATTTATTATTCCTTTTATTTCTGATTAATAAAGTTAAGTTCATTTTCATCACGTGAATGGTTCATTAAACGGTTAACGAGTCGTTAAATATATTAACGCGTTAATGGTTTCTTAAACATGTCGATGATTTATTAAATGCGTAAAATTCACAAGGTTCGTTGAATATCTCAGGGTACCACTGTTCATGGAAAAGGATAACGTATCCATTTTTCTATTCGTTGTTTATTGGTTATTAAGCACAAAGCTGCACACTGGGCTATCGGTGATACGACTATCGAAGCCCGTTTTTCAGCGTTATAAGCCGGCATTCTTGCTAAGGGTGGGCAGTTTTCTATTTATCTGGGAACACATGAACCAACAAGAGAAATTATGGTATAGTTTAATACGCCCCCCCCCCAACCCAGTGCTATAAAACTATTTTATAGTATTAAATAGATTTTTATAGCGCTTATGAACTGGTTTAATAACATAAACTCAAACACAAATCGAACATATTTGATAGCGCTAAACAGACTGATAATAGCGATTATTAACTGGTTTAATAAAGTAACCACAAAGCCAAGATATTTTACAGTACTAAAAATATTGATAATAGTAATTATGAACTGGTTTAATAAGATAAACAAAAAGTCAACATACTTTATAGTATTAAGCAAACTGATAATAGCGGCTATGAACTGGTTTCATAAGATAAACACAAAATCAACATATTTTATAGTATTAAAGAGACTGATAATAGCGGCTATGAACTTGTTTAGTAAAATATACAAAAAGCCAACATATCTTATAGCATTAAACAGACTGATAATAGCGCTTATTAACTTGTTTAGTAAAATATACAAAAAGCCAACATATCTTATAGCATTAAACAGACTGATAATAGCGCTTATAAACATGTTTAGTAAAATATACAAAAAGCCAACATATCTTATAGCATTAAACAGACTGATAATAGCGGTTATTAACTTGTTTAGTAAAATATACAAAAAGCCAACATATCTTATAGCATTAAACAGACTGATAATAGCGGTTATGAATTAGTTTAATAAGATAAACACCAACACTAAACCCCCTCCAGTGGCACAGCGGTATGTCTGCGGACTTCTAACGTTAGAAACCGGGTTTCGATACTCGTGGTGGGCAGAGCACGGATAGCCCATTGTGCTTAGCTGCAAACAATTAACCTAGTTTAATAAGATAAAAATCAACACGAAGCCAACAATATGATTTTACAACACCAATGACATGTTTTAACACCACAAAATATATTATTTAGCGCAAATTTTTGGGATACGTTAATCGAATAGTGTAATTTGACTGTCACTCTTATAATGCACCCACAGCTCCAATGTGGGAAGTGCGAACGTTGTCTTTTTTTTTTTTTTTTTTGCCACAGAACGCGAACCATGGATGTTTGAATCCATAGCCTGTCACATTTAACCAATAGGCCACGTCCAGCCCATATGCTTTGCTATTATTTGTGTTAAAGTAACTTTACTTCTGTCTGCATGCGTTACCTCCATCTTTACATTTTGCTGTCGGGTAGAAAGTTTTTACTTTAATAATATGTCTTCCTCTTTATAACAAGAACTTACGTATAACATTTCTTTTAGAAAATAGGCAAACACGGCGGCACACCTGCGCTCGTTTTCAGCTAATAAATGTCCTGTTATGTATATGTACGTACATGGATATATGTGTGAGTTTGTAAGCCTAAATGATAATAATACATCTACAGAATTCGCTAGTTCTCCTGTAAAAGTACACGTTAGTTACCTAACACTAGTGTATGCTACCGAAGCACGCGCGCTAACCTTATTTTCACTAGGCGATACTGAGGCAAGGTATGTATCGTGCAGACAGAATTATTCAAATTATATAATTTGAGTGGAAAACAAAGTCGGCTGCGTGTGCGTAAAAATATTCATTCAATATGGACATTTTACGAAATAAAACAGTCATCTTAACTCAATAGCGTAGAAATACAACAACATCCGCTTTACATACGTGCGATTTGTGCAAGTCACGAGCTTTTAAATAAACTGTAAAACTTTTTTTTTCAATATGTGTTTCAAAAGCACACTAAAGTCGCTTACCATCATAGATGATGTTAGTCGCTGGTTCGATAACATCTCACGTTTAGGCCAAGGTACAGCCGTCTCTTCATAGCCAATTTACCGAGATACTCGAGGCTCCGTGTTGCTCGACGTCATCATCGATTCTGATATCACTAGCTTCACGCTGTAAATATCCGCTTAGTACCCAGCATATAACCTTCAGTGGCACCCCAAATACACCGGTAACGTCCAAGCATGCCGAGATCCTGAGCATGCGCAATCAGCGTCCCGAGCGGTAAGGAAATTGACGCGTTCATACCAACTGAACACGTCTTCTATCTGGTGCTCCAGGAGAAAACATTTTCCTTTTTTTTCTCTTCTTTTATTTTCATTTTATCATCCAAAATTGACTGAGGCTCAAAATGTATTGTTGTCAATTAAATCTTTTAAAATTATCATAGAGTCAGGTAATTAAAAGTCAGTTATTTGTAAGAAGATATTTATACTAGTGGTATATCTTACATGCCATTGTACTTTATACCACAAAAATAACACTTTCTGTTTTTGCCCGGTATTTTCTGTTTCGTCTTGCTATTTAACAACATATTTTGAGATGAAGGTTTTTTTTAATGTTTATTCTTATGAATGATAAAATTGTTCGAACTTCTCTGTTTTCACAGGTAGTTTTAGTTTCTAGTATAACCTGCTGACTCACCATTTAAACTATTTTGACAGAATAACCTACTGACTCACTATTTAAACTATTTTCACGGAATAACCTACTGACTCGCTATATAAATTACTTTCACAGCATAACCTGCTGACTCACTATTCAAACTATTTTCACAGTTAGTTGTAGTTTCCAGCATAATCTACTGACTCGCTATTTAAACTATTTTCACAGGTAGTTTTAGTTTGTAGCATATCCTACTGATTCACTATTTAAACTATTTTCACAGGTAGTTGTAGTTTCCAGCATGACTAGCTGATTCACTATCTAAACTATTTTCACAGGTAGTTGTAGTTTCCCAGCATATCTACTGACTCACTATCTAAACTATTTTCACAGGTGGTTTTAGTTTCTAGCATATCCTACTGACTCACTATTTACACTATTTTCACAGGTAGTTGTAGTTTCCAGCATAATCTACTGACTCACTATTTAAACTATTTTCACGGGTAGATTTAGTTTCTAGAATATCCTACTGACTCATCTAGATTCTTTCTAAAGTAAAACATATTTATATTTACATATTTTAGTAGCTGGATACTAAACAACCGAGATTACGTTTTCTAAGCAAGTTTATATAATTGTATTAAATTTTAATACTGTTTTGTTGTATGGCATCAGGTTCTCTTCATGTTAAAAATGAAATTCCAGCAACTTAAATTTACTGTTCATAATTGTTCGATTTGCTAAAGCTTTGTAAAAATGTATACCGTATACACATGTCCACAGCAACTACGAAAGAACGAACATGTGACCACAAAAAGCCAACGACATAAGTAGCATTTATAATCATATTAAAATCGTGCAGTACCAAAACAAAAGAAAAAAGTTATACTACTTGTTTAGCAGCTGCAAAGGAAAGTGGAACACTGTTTAAGGAAGACAGTTGCGGAAGTTGAATCCATAAAGTGTTAGACTTCCATATCCTAACAGAAAAACGATTGACAGTTGCGGAAGTAGAATCCCTAAAGTGTTAGACTTCCATATCCTAACAGAAAAACGATTATGATAATGGATAAGACCTGGGTGTTTAAACCCCAAACCTCTAAACTTACAATTCATTATCCGCTATTAGCTATGTGCCTGGTATTAACCCTAAATACCAAGGTGTTAGTACTCACTTTTTCAAGAAAAAATTTTGTGAAACACAATTGTTTTGATTTTCGTTTTATATTTATACTAAAAATTAGAAATATGAGAATTTAAAAACGTGATGTTTGAACATAACCAAATATAATAATAGACTTTTAGCAGGTTTTTTTTAATCTATAACTGTATGACGATTAAGATCAAACATGAATGTTACCAAGAGCTGATTAAAAATCGTCCACTGTGTGATGTGTGAAGAACCATGATGTAGATATATTCCTTCTTCTTCATAAAACCATCAATTTTGGCAATATTTGACACACCTACATCACAAAAAAGAAACACCTCGGCACCATTTATAGACCTGCTACCAAGTTTCACTATTTCCTTTAATCATTTTTGTTTAATTAAACTTTTTATGGTCACATCTCAACACAAAAATCAGTCTCTTAGTTTCCAAAACCTATTCTCTGTTTTGTTAGTCTGAGCACACCGTTTCACTTGTTTTGTTTTTCAAATTTTTCTCTGTTTTGTTAGTCTGAGCACACCGTTTCACTTGTTTAGTTTTCCAAAATTTTTCTCTGTTTTGTTAGTCTTAACACACCGTTTCACTTGTTTTGTTTTCCAAATTTTTCTCTGTTTTGTTAGTCTGAGCACACCGTTTCACTTGTTTTGTTTTTCAAATTTTTCTCTGTTTTGTTAGTCCTTAGCACACTGTTTCACTTGTTTAGTTTTTAAAAATTTTCTGTTTTGTTAGTCTTAACACAGTTTCCCTTTTTTTGTTTTTCGAAATTTTCTCTGTTTTGTTATTCCTTAGCACATATTTCCATAATGAGTGGATAAATTAAACAATTTTTTCTACGTTTATCCCGTTTTGATAAAAATAAAACAGCTTAAGGTCAAGCCCCTAAAGGTTTAAAAAATATTTCTGTATTCATAGCAGATTGTGTAAAAACAAGGCTTAAGTTCATCGCCAGAGACTAAGAAATTAATACAATTTGTCTATTTTAATTTATCCGTCGTTTTAAAAGCTTATTTTAAATTAAAGGTCAATATGCTTCTTAACAGAAAAAAAAGATAACTTCTACCAAGAATATTATGTTGTAAATAGTTGTTTGTTTTAAACGCTATACAAGACGTGTCTTGGATACCCCCCCCCATCCAATTTGGATCTGATAGGGGGAAGACAGCTGGTCAACAGTACCCAACGCCAGCTCTTTATCTGACAAATTTAGCGAGATTTGCCTGTCGTTTTTATAGCACACTTTACCCAATCAGTGTTATATTATTTAGTTAGGTTAGTGCAGCGATTTCCAAACTTCTTTAGTCTGATGTGAATAAAAAAGTTTGAGCCCCCCAACCTATAACTTTAGCATGGTGATTGAAAAACAGTGCTGTAGTAAAATCAGTAACAGCTCCTTTCGACATATTGTATCATTTAATTAATTCAAAATAATTTTTATCGGTTTATTGTCTATTTGGAATTAAAATTAATTCAGCATCTTTATTTTCGGCCCATTTTTGGTGGCCCCCCAAGAAAAAGCTTCACCGTACACAGATGAACTGAAACTTTCATTCACGTAAGTAAAACTTTTGAATAAACTTCCATCCCACTCACATTTTAAAATGAGCAAATCTATTAAATTTTCTGAAGGTTCTAAATTATGTGTAGCTTTGAGCTTGATAACAAACAAAACAAACTTACCGATATGTTGTTTTAAAGTCTCTGTTCTGTTCCTTCAGTCCTAAATTTGTGACTAAAAAAAAAACGTCTTAATTATTTTGTCTCATCACAACTTTATGCGTAAACAAAAATCTACATCCACTCGTGTGATTTCACTTAAGATAGAGTTCTACATCTTGTATATTCACTATCTGTCCATCATGATTATATATAAGTCACCACTTCCACTGTTTACTCTCTTTCCTTCATGGTAAAAAAAAGTCACTCCCATGATCGTTTAATCTTTTTATTATATACTGGAAAGTGAAACGTTATCAAACTGAACGTGTAGCTTATTTCCAACCTGGTAACTAAGGTCCCCACACTGCATAATTTATTGGCAACTTTTTAAATAGAAGTCGCTACTCTGACCGTTCAGTCTCTTTTTATCTTAATTACCAAAAGCCTTTACTTTGATAGTTTATCTTCTATCCACCTTCGTAACTAAAACCCACTCCTCTGATCCTATAGTCTCTTTAAGTCCCGATTAGAAGTCGTCATTTAGTCTTCTCACACTCTGATCATTATTGTAATTTTAATTGCTTAGGCTTTTTACATTAAGATAATTGTTTAAGATTATGTTTCACCAACAGTAGTATTTTTTACAAATGTTAACTATTTAGTCTTCTCCAGTACTTGTACCTATTCAAAATATAGATTCTTAATCCTCACACACTGGTAATAATAAGTTCAACATGTTTCAGCTACTCATCTTACTGTAATGGACGTGGCATGTATGTCTCTATCTATGTATATATAACTAAAACTCCTACGCCATCTACTGAATGGCACCACAAACAAAAATTCATAAGCAATTTCACACTTAGTGTTTTTTTTTTTTAAGTTAAGCACAGAGCTACAAAGAGGCTATCTGTGCTCCCCACCACGGATATCGAAACCCGTTATCTAGCGTTGTAGGTCCATAGACATACCGTTGTGACACTGGGGGACTTCACACTTGGGGTATTGAAGATTCAGACAATTAGAAAAATAACTGTGGTATGTGCAACAACTATTTCTTTATAATAGAACACAATTTTAAATAAAAGTACTCTCCTCACAACAAGAACACGACTTTCACTAGGACTGTATGTAAGGGTTTGATTATTGATGTAATTTTTAAATGTAGCACTGAGAAACTGGAGTTCTTAAAAAACAATTATAAACGGTCCCACTTTTAATGTATAAAAGCATTGCAGTTTATATAAGTTAAATTTATGAAAACTTTGAGCTCTGTACATTGAATCATTTCGATGCAATGAGTTGCGTATGACTAAAGAACACAATCCGAACACTTTTCCCGTGCACTACTTAACAGAAAAAAATCCTTTTTTTTTTTAGAAAATGTTCACTTTTACTCATTTTTTTCAATGAGGTATGAATCCTACGATTAGTAAATATTAGCACAAACAGTTCTTTGAATAATCATTGTAAACTGTCGTTTCACATTCTTACATATTAACAAGGTTTTTAACTTTTGGTATTTAAAGTTTCTCATATATTGATAATTGTTCTAAATACTGGTCGTTTAGTATTCTTACATACACTAATAATTCTTCTAAATACTGGTCGTTTAGTATTCTTACATACATTGATAATTCTTCTAAACACTGGTCGTTTAGTATTCTTACATACACTAATAATTCTTCTAAATACTGGTCGTTTAGTATTCTTACATACACTGATAATTCTTCTAAATACTGGTCGTTTAGTATTCTTACATACATTGATAATTCTTCTAAATACTGATCGTTTAATATTCTTACATACACTGATAATTCTTCTAAATACTGGTCGTTTAGTATTCTTACATACACTGATAATTCTTCTAAATACTGGTCGTTTAGTATTCTTACATACACTGATAATTGTTCTAACTTCTGGTCATTTAGTCCTCTCGTATAGCTGATTGGTTAAAAAAATACATGATACATACACTATTGCAAAACTTGTTAGTGAAGATAATATAATCTAGCAGCATCTCACTTCTAAAAGAGAACAGAAATGGATTTACATAGAAAGAAAATACGCCTTATGGACTGTAATGTTAATATTTTCACCATATATATACGAAATTTGCATTGTGTTGCCATAGAAACGTACGTGGTTTTAGAATTCTTGTAATTAATTTCATTCCTGTATTTGAATGTTGTTGTTTTTTTTCTATATCTTATTGAATATTCCACTTTACCTTGGAAAGGTTATAGAAATGATTAAACTTGATATTATACAGTTCTTTAAGTTCTCTTATTATTGGACCGAATATTGAAAATCAATCACTTATAGTTTAACTAGAAAATTTCCTGGATGAAATCTTCACTAGTAAATGATTAATCTGAGTTTAGTTCAGTCATACCTACTCGTGGGTCACGCATGTATTTTCTGTGATTTTTTTTTTTCCTGATTAACTTAAGTTTATGATTTTCTCATTACTTATTGCCAGTATTAAAATTTATAATCTGAATAAAGTCAGAAGCATAACATAATCTTCTACTATTCATTCAATCTTTTTCTATAAAGTCATTTAGAATCTATTCAGATTATATATATATTTTTTTAGTTTCTAATTTACGTCCCTCCCCACGATGATTCAGCGGTAAATCAGTAGGCTTATAGTACTAAAATCGTGTTTCGATACTCGCAACGGACAGAGCACGAACAGCCAATTGTATAGCTTTACAACAAATAAAACAAAATAAATCTAATTTTCGTATCTTTGTTATGTTATATTAAGCTGTTGTAGTTTAGACTACAGCTAAGAATTAAGTATTTTTCTTGTTATAGTTTTATTCAACAAGAAGCGTCAGAAAGTTGATAGGTAATAATTCTTTTATCACCAGTAGCCTACTACAATTACACAGACGGCTGATGTCCCTGTTTTCATTATATTTTCTGAGGTACTAATAGTTTATGGTTTCGTTTTCAACGTTTTGTTTTTCTTCCGTGAGAATGGTGGCCAAATAACTGGTATGTCTCTTTTCAGTTTCTATAGATGAGATTTAGGCCTTTCGTTTCACCACAAACACCCTATCAATCCTCATCACCATGGAAACAGACACACCATAACGACCACCTATGGAGTTAGTGAGCTGCGGTGTCATCGTTAGATTTAAACTCTCCAGACGATAGGTTTAATGGCTGGGTCTTCAAGAAGCTGTCGGAAAGTGACCAGTTTCTCTATCTATTCCACTGGAATGTGTTCAGATTACGGCTATTGACTAACCATGGAAGAAAAAACAAGTTACAAATTCAAATGATGAAAAATATTACATTCTTATAAAATATGTCTTAGAAAAAAGGTCGAAATTATTTGTGACAAAAAATTCTTATGTTCAAGTATACAGTGTATTTTATCACAAACAGGTCGAGTCTATTTAACCAATTATTTCAAACATTTTTTATATCTTTAGAGACACGTGGAAATTGTCGAAAATATCTTTTTTTCTGAGTGCAAAGCTTTATCTCAAGTAATGCCACAGGCAACGAAAAACTCAATTGCAGAGCCATCTGGAAGCTTTCGATAATTACAGCTATCTTCAGACAAGCGCAGACCATCTAATTCTAATAAATATGACATTTATTTTATGAAGTATATTTTGTGTTTGTTTGTTTGGGCTATCTGTGCTCTGCCCACCACGAGTATCGAAACCCGGATTCTAGCATTGTAAATCCGCAGACATACCGCTGTGCTACTAGGGGGCATGAAGTATATACTTAGAATTATTGAACATCACACCATAAGAAATAACCAAATATATATATATATATATCCATAACGTTACTTTTAGACTTCAGCCTCATATTGGTTTTCAAACAACGACAAACTTTCACGTGTGTCTAATGGGACTGATTTACTTAAATACAGAAGGATTGCAGTTTTCACTAATATCTTCAACTCACATAAGTCAATGGTAGAGAAAACCATAAAACGTCGTTAGTTGCCGCGGAAGTCTGTCCAATTTTACAACTAGCCAAATCATTTAAGTTATTTTTGTTTACTTACATTTTTAAATCAATAAAACATGTCAAGTAACAACTTCAAATCTTTTTTTAGTCTATCTGCCACTCGAAGGTCTGCCAATAGTAAAAAATGAATGTAAAGAATCTTGCTATTTTCTTTTCCAAATTGGTTGAAAATTTTAGATTTATGAAAAACACAAAACATCCTTCAACTTGAATGTTTTTTGAAGCTAAATTAAGTATTATAAAATGGGTTATGGATTTACATATCTGTAAACTTAGTCGTAAACAGAATTCTACAGACAAATACGACTCATTTGTTTAAAATATAGGGCTTCAATAAGGAAATGAATGTTAGTTCGAGAGTTAACAACAAAACATTTATGGTGACATGAAACTGATTTTCAAATTGCCTATATTACTGCAAAGTAATTTTTGCTTATTCGTTCAATCTTACTCGATAACCCATAACCTAAGCCTAACCACGAGATGAGAGTTGAACAAATCCGATTAAGTGGTGGCTGTTATCCTCAAAACATCAAAGGCCAAAAAATCTTGTTTACCGGAAGTAATATCCTGGAAAAATTGATATCATAGTTAATACAGATAATTAAATTCTTTACAAAGGGAATGGAAACACTGATAACCTAGCTCGATTGAAGTGCACTAAGTATACTTCAGTAAAATAATGTAAACTTGATTTTAGTAATTTCTGATTTTACCCATCTACTCCATAACAAATGAAATTACAGTGATTTTTTGATAAATATCAGAGTGTTACCGTGCATATTTTTAATATCAAATTTTAGTACTCTGAATATGTAATTCCCACTGAATAATAAAATTTACAGCAAGGGAAACAAATGTTGCCGTGAAAGCTATGTAAGTTATTACAACTTACATGTCCAATATGACATATACAACCATAGATTTTTGTTATTATTTATCTCTACATTATTGCATACTTGTGCTAACATTTTTCAAACAAATTATTTTTAATTATTTATTTTAATTTTTGTGTGATCTTTATAATTTACCATTGCGAAGAATTAAAGTTAAATAAAGACGCCACAAACATTTAATATAAATTGGACTTTTAGCCAACTGAATGTATTTGCCAAGCAAAAGAATAAATAAATTTTATGTGTCTTTCTTGTTTATCATATTATAATATTACCTATCATACTATATATATTTTTCAGTTTATTTATCTTTAGCGTTATCGAGCAATAGTGCTGCCATCTAGTAGCTTATAATTAAGTTATATACCGATTTTTTGGTATCATTATCGAGCTATTTCATTACAAAGATGTGAAATAAAGCTACCATGGCCAGTATCTCTAAGCCAAACTTGTAATAAAAGCGTTTCTATGTTTACTTTATTTATTCATCCACATTTTCTATAAACTTCGCAAATTTTTTCACAACAAACCCCACCCTACTGAAAATCAACATACACCGAACTTCAAAGAAAAGTCTTTATGGACACTTCCACCAAACAGAGAAACACATTTAGAAAGTTATATTAAAGCAGTAGGAAATGACATAATACAGACCTTAAAATCTTCCAAACAATGTGATAATAATATTAACCAAGATGAAAGAAGTGCTTTAAACAATCTTAAATCGAACAACAGATAGCCCATTTTGTAGTTTTGTGCTTAACTACAAACAAAACATTTATTTCAATAAGTTTAAACTACAAATTTACACAGGTACATCTAGCCAGACAATAGGTATGGAATTATATGGCCAATTTTACTTCAATCAATGTTTAATTTTATTATTTTAATTCAATTAAGATTGAAGTTTCATCGAAAACCGTCACACTTTGATATTGAAATTCCTTTTTGTTTCGAAATACACATTACGTATATTTTCTGGTACAGGTTGATACATCAGCAGATAGAAGAGTAATATAGCTTGAATTTTTCATAACCTATCCCTGAAGTGTTCCGGGTATGGTAATGCATATTTTGTCGATTTAAGAAATATTTGGTTTGTTTGTTATTAAGCATAAAACTAGACAATGGGCTTTCTGTGCTCTACCCACCTTAGATATCGATACCCAGTTTTTAGTGTAATAAGCCATCAGACATATCAATGAGGGCGACTCTTCGAAACTTTAACAAATACTACACACAAAAACGGCAAAACAAATGCATTTTTTTTTAAACGTGTCAACAGAAAACGCTGAAAGTAGCCCGTGGCATTCAAAAACCCTTGAAAAAAAAAGGCGTAAGCCGAAACGTCGGGTAGAATAAAAAACAACAACAACAACAACAAATTATCTGAAGTTGTTTATCGTCTTCATGGAAAACGGTTTCCATCCTTCAGTCAGCACTGAAAACTAAAGGATAATAATAAATGTGTTATATACCCTTGCATTTTGACACTTTTTGTATTCAGATGTAACCTAAAACTAAATATTTCATACATAAGTTTTTCTAACAGTCGTAGTAAGCTGGAATTTACCTTCCGAAATGAAAAAACAACGCCAATATGTCTTCAAGTGTCTTCGTTTTTGTTTTTTCATTCCCCTCATTTCAAAGATAGTTTGTTTTCTAAAACTGTACACAATAATACCAAAGTATACAAAAATGATCATGTAACGTGGATCTTAGTCACACAAGAATACCAAAGTATACGAACATGATTATGTAACGTGGATCTTAGTCACACAAAAATACCAAAGTATACAAACATGATCATGTAACGTGGATCTTAGTCACACAAGAATACCAAAGTATACGAGCATGATTATGTAACGTGGATCTTAGTCACACAAAAATACCAAAGTATACAAACATGATCATGTAACGTTTTGTGTGACTAAGATCCGAATACCAAAGTATATGAACATGATTATGTGACATGGATCACTAAGTTGTTTTCCTGTGACATTGTAGATAAATCGTTAACGAACTGCTATACAAAGGTTGGTTCAATGAGAATGTGCCCTCTCGGACTTGAAAGGACTTTTAAACAAACAAAGACTTAGCCAGTTAGGACGAAAGATCACGTTTCCGTAAAGCGGTCTTGTTGATGAACACGAATGAAAATCAAGCATTTCGAAAGGACTTGATTAAGCCTACTTTGTCACGTTTTTCTACCGATCGTATATGAAATTTAGGCTACATTAATGTACTTCAAAATCTTCAAGTTGTTCTCGTATACAAAGTAACCTTTTACAAAATACTAAAATTTTTCGGTATTACACAAAACTCTTCTAGGCTTACATCCCAACAGTAGAACTATATTCAATGTATTATGTAACTACCTAAAAATACCAAGGGAATTAGTGCTATTTACAGCTCCTGTTGTTGTTTTTTCTGAGGAAATGAGTATTTTCATTCTAAAATATGATAAGCTGACATGTCTATATGATTGGGTAAATTGAAACCTAACATTCAGCTAAAAAAAAAGCACATGAATAAATTTATTATATATTTAGAACTTTTAGTGATTTTTTTTACTTTTCTCTTGCGATATTTGCTCTATAATTTAAAAAAACAGCATATTAAACTAAGTAAACTAGACACAGAGTGAAAACAGAAATAATTGCAAACACTTATAGATTCAAATATTGATAGGATAAGGTTAAAGAACGTCAGCAAAATGGGAAAGGATCCCAAACTTCAACCTCTATTAACTTAGCATATAAAACAATAAATATTGTTAAAAGATGATACAAAAAAATACTTAAATTTATTCTTCAAATCTGAAAACCGTTTGAGGAAAAAAAATCAAGAGATGTTACCAGCGATTCAAATAATAACGAGAAAAAAAAACATTAAGCTTTTTTTTTTAGATATTTTTTCCAGAGCACTATGCGAATAAAAAATTGTAGAAAATTGACAAATATAAACCGGAAACTATTTGAGTATTCAACGAAGCTTTGCACTTTCTCTCTTCTTCTTCTTTTTTTTTTTATTATCAAATCTCCAAGAATCGTTAAAACAACAATACAACGTACGAAAGGCGACTCACTTGCTAGCGCCACCTATAGCACGTACCTATTGATCAGAAAACGTTTCAGTGGCTTTAACTTTCGGATTGTAGTTCTTTCGTACTCTTTTTCTATAGCATCAATCAGTGTCTGCAAAGAGAAGAACGGATTCAAATATATATCTGGATGATGCGAAAATACTTTTCGTAATGCTCACTCCTCTCTCTTTTACGAAAAAGGTTATTGAACCGAGATAAAGAAATACCTCTACAGAGATTCAAACCTATATATATATACCTTGAAGTACGTTACTGAAGAAAATACGTGTCTACCTAGAGCACAATTAAGAGGTAGATTTAGGTTTTTACAGCATGACTCGTAGAAACGGCAGAAAAAGCCGTTCCGGAATAAGACTCAACTTTTTTTAAAAAAAAGGACAACTTTCTGTGATACTTCTAATTTCATATTGATGTTGCTCATGAGTACTGAAAAATATGCCTTCTGAACTAAATGAAATAAGGAGAAAGCTGGTTTCAAACACCTTAATTTTTGTGTCTTATCAAAAAGAGTGAATAAAAAAAATTACAGTCGTATAAGTTGAATATAACACCTCATTAAATTGTTTGTTTGTTCATTTTTCTTACAAAATGGCTACTATTGACATTAATATGTTCCATAAAAGTTTACAAACGTTGGACAACAGATTTTCATAAACAACACAAACTTTATAAATCATCTTAATCGCAAGTTGCCCAATAGACTTCTACTAACATTCCTATAGATAAAAATAATCATCATAATAATAACTCAGAATTATCAAAGAGTCGATATATCTTATATGTAGAAATGGCGAGGTACTCAATAGGCATAATATAAATATGCGCGCTAAAAAATCAACAATGACAGAGAGTTTTACTTTAAAAGATGATTTCCACTCACTATCATTTGTTTCTCTACCCCCAAACACAAGAAAAGAAACCATCGCTAAGATACCAAATTAGAAAGTAACCAACCCACCAAAATGTTCATCTTTTTTCTTCTTGTTTCCGTCGAGATAACTCTACAACTACTTTATCACTAACATCAGTGTAAACCTAAACCCACTCTACGTGTTTCTAGGCAGAGCACTATGCCATCGCTTATTCGTAATAACTAGAAATAACTTTAAAAAAAATCATACTCCTAGTGTAAACGAAGTTATCATTACCCCTTGTAGTTAGCTTTTTTTACTAAAATCTACTATTCCTTTAGAAAGCTTAAGTACGTGGTGAAACAGGAATTACCAGCCAATAATAAATGAACATTCAATGACTGTAAGATGTAGAATACTCAATGCTTTGTACACTGTACAATCGGTATCTTTAGGGAACCAGCCCCTGTATTATGTATGAAGTGAAGGAGTAAAAAAATCTATACACAAAATGTTAAATTTTATTGCACACATTCATAGAATACACTAACTTTCGTCAGGGGAATAAACGTAACAAAACCAGTAATAAAAACATTTTGTAAATGTAAAGTGATGTAGGGATGGCAGTGCCAAGAAGAATGCAAACAAGAATAAAAGGATGATATAGATTTACATAGATCATCCTTACACTACTTTCAATATTAAAATTTAATGTTACACTGTAAAATGCATATTTGATTTTAATGTTACTGCAGTTGGAGATTATGTATTCCTGGCTGCTGGTATGCAGTTTGTTTATCATAATATCATAGTC
>NW_013665867.1:446638-447793 GCF_000517525.1 Limulus polyphemus | reverse complement strand
GAAGTTCAGCGATAAATTTCTGTATTCAGGGTGAACTAAGAACAACAAACGTTTCGACAGAGTCTTACGGATTGGACAAAAAACATCTAACGACAGTCTTATGGTTTTGAACATAAAATGTGTAACAACAGTCCTATAGTTTGAACACAAAATGTGCAACAGCAATCCTATAGTTAGAACACAAAATGTGCAATAGCAATCCTATAGTTTGAACACAAAATGTTTAATAGCAATCCTATAGTTTGAACACAAAACGTGTAACTATGGCTCTAGTCTAACAAAACTTGGGCAACACAATACTCATAAACACACTATGGGCCAAATCGGTCTTTTTTTTTAATTTTTGTATTCCTAAATTCACCAGAACAATTTAAGTGCTTTTTTGGTATAAATACCGTCAAATTTGCATATTACTTACATTTCTAGAAAAATAAACCCTTGTAAAAAGAGGATAAACATAATATATGTATTTTCTAAATTAAAATAGTATTAATTATTACAGACTTTACGATAAATATAGAACAGAAGCAACTAAAAACATCGTTATCATATGCACTTAGCAAAGACAAAACAAACACACAATATTGAATGAAGAGAGTCGCTATAATTTTTTTCATTCTGTTTCATATTATAAGCACTGTTAAACATCAAAGATGTAATATGGAACGTGTCAAGCCGGTTTGCTACTAAGGTAATACTAAATACTAAAATGTGTACTTTATTTAAGTTAATAGGAATATTTCTCAGTTATCATAGGTAACGAAAAACACTGTAATGGGGGAAAAAAAAACATAAACGAGCAGCTTTACATATTATAGTATTAGACGCCCTGCGACACATTTTACCCAATTAAATCAAGTTTGTTTTTTCGAGTATATGGGCGTTCACAATATTGACTTAAAAATTAGAAATATTTATTTTTTAAAAGCATAACATAAAAGTATAAAAAAAACAAGCACTGGATAGCTTAGAGGCAAATAATAATTATATATATATATGAATGAGTGTATTCTAAACTCATATTTCATCAACTTACATCATTATTATGCAGACAAAGTTTTGTCTAATTAAAAATGTGTTGGTTCAGTTTAATGAACTGGCTGAACATATGCAGCGGGATAAATAAGATGACTAAAGGAAATTAGAGTCTTTTTG
>NW_013665867.1:444669-445770 GCF_000517525.1 Limulus polyphemus | reverse complement strand
TTTTTTTATTTATCCGGAAAAAATCAAAAGGCGTTAAAAGGTTAATTCAATTAATTAAGCCGAAAAGAATATTTTATTTCTTCAAGAAATTTCCAATCTCGACATTCGTCAATCTCAAATTAAACACACTGGATTCATCATGTCGAAACATACACGAAGTCTCCCTGTGGGAGCGGTAATTTTTTACGAGCTTACAATGCTAAAATTCGGGGTTCGATTCCAGCGGTGGACACAGGAGATAGCCCAGTGTGGTTTTACTCTAAAAACAAACATACACGAAACCATCAAAGGTCACAAGATGCGTACAGTTCTGCAATTAGTAATGGCGGGAAGACCATATCTTAGGGTCCCCCAGGTGGAAAACGATAACTCTAAGAACTTACAACGCTATAATCCGGGGTTCGATTTTCTTGTGTTGTTGAATTCCTGCTACAGCGTGGGTTTTTCATTATTTCGTTTCAGTTTGAAAATATGATTAAACATACAGTTTAATTGTTTCTCTTGCTCGTATTCGTATTTTTTTCTTGTTTTGTTTGCTTCTTTGTAATTAAGCACAAAGCTACACAATGGGCTATCCGTGCTCTGCCCACCACGGGTATCGAAACCCGGATTCTAGCGTTGTAAGTCCGCAGACATACCGCTGTGCCACTGGGGGGGGGGGCATATTTTTATCACGCCGTCTTATTGATTTTAACTTTCGGTGTGTTTCACTACAGGTCTTCAAACATGTAACTACTGAAGTTTCTCAAAATAGGAAAAATAAATAAAATATAACGAGAAAAAAATAAGCAACTAATCCACACGCGCACATAGAGGGGCTTAGAAACGTACCCATTCACGAAAGCCTACTATGTAAATACGCTCCATACACGCAACTTCTGAAGTTTGTCAAAATAGAAAAAGAAACAAAAATATAGTTGGTCAGGGGAGGGGGGGGGGCATTTGCTTTTAAATTTAAGATATTTTGTTACCGTCTGTAAAAGACAATACAAGGTTTCCCAGAAGCACAATGTCTAGTCACCCTCGAAATGTATAAAATTTTGTTTTCACTGCTTTCAATGATACATTTCACACGTGTAAGATCTGATTTCTATGAGAATT
>NW_013665867.1:442763-443764 GCF_000517525.1 Limulus polyphemus | reverse complement strand
CAATGATACATTTCACACGTGTAAGATCTGATTTCTATGAGAATTTGTGTGCAATGAAAACTTAGCACAGGCCTGTTTTTTGAAGATCTTTGCAACAGATGCATTGTCTAAAATAAGTGCATGTTGGATCCGCGTATGTCCTACTTGTAACAGGTGATAAGGGCTAGCATTAACCGTTAATAAATACTTTTATCTGGAAACTGTAGTCCATATTACGGCAATCCAAATTACGATAGATTTGATAGTGATAAGGAAATAAAAGAAATTAGTTGATGTAAAAAAAATTGAGGGTTATAGATGCGGATGTAAGAATCCGGGGTTCGAAATGTAATGTGCTGAACACGATCCATACTTTTAATGTGGACGAGTTATAAAAGTGGCAAACAATCCCATTATTGATCTTAAGGAGCCAGGCTAAGCCCTTGGAATGACTGGTGCTGCTGGCTGGCTCCATTCTTTGTAGTCAGAAGTTCAAAATTAGGGACAGAAGTACTTAAATTCTAAGAGTCGTTTAAATCAAAAATTCCAATTCTAAAAAAAATGCAGCATAATATAGCATTCAAAACTAATGAAATTAACATAAAATGTTTATGTTCTTTATGAGTTATTCCATCTGTACAGTTGTATTTTAAATGACATCTTTAAGAGTGGTTATCTTTCTGAAGCATGTTTGAAAGGTTTTAATTTCACATTCATAAAAAAAAGGAAAACTCATTTGAAAATCGTCAGAATTACAAAATCAGTAGCACATGATGCACAGTAGACAAAGTGTGTACTTTTGTTTTCAATCCAAGAATAGGCACTACGCTAAACCATTGATGTTTTTTGTTTTGTTTTGTAGTCACTATTGCAAATACTGTTTCAAGAACTACACAGTTTGACTTTGATAAAAACAGAACGTTTCACTCAAGCGATGAAACAAATCAGATCGTTTTAATAACGTATGTTTTATAAATATGCAAAGAGTATATGAATAGGCCCCCCAGTGGCCCAGCGGTATG
>NW_013665867.1:403707-442152 GCF_000517525.1 Limulus polyphemus | reverse complement strand
TATGAAAACTGTCATATATTATAATGCCTATGCTCTATAGCAAAGTGTTATCTTTTGACACTAGAGGGTACCACTGTATACATATTCGGTAAGTGATATATAACTTAAAACAGGTGAAAATAGTTTGTGAACAAACAAAGTAATAAATACTTGTAAAAACCGTTTCACTTTGAATTATTTCTAGCTTAGGTTATATAAACGTAGGTTACACATAATTATGAAATTGAAGAAATGTGTCACTGCCTTATATTTATTTACCAACCATTTGAAGAAAGCGTATTTTCAACTTTTCCTTAAAACTCAAATTTACTTACCTCTCTTGTTGAACCTTAAAACGTGGTTGTTCTACTTTTAAAACTTAAACGCTGGTCCGCGACTAAAGTAACATAGTATTATATACACGATCCTATAATGTTGTCCCTCTCAGTGCACAAGCATTACACATTACTGTTGATCATTCCGATATATACATCATTTTGTTATAATTATTAATTTGTTGCCCACCCCAGGTGGTTCAGCAACAAATATAATGCTAAAAATCGGGTTTCGATAGTCGCGGTGGGCAGAGCTCAGATAGTCCGTTGTGTAGCTTTGTTCTTAACATTAACATATCAAATGAGTTGTAAGTTTTGAAGACTGGGGTCAAATCTAACTTGAACTATTGGAAGCTGCAAACCCTGGGATCATGGCACCAAATTTTCCCCCTTTGCTGTCTCTCTCTTTGGTGTTCTCAGGTATGATGATAACCTTAGTAATTAGATGTAACCATATAGCAAGAGGCTTGGCAAAATTCCAAACACAGGAGTAAAAACTGAATTTCTTACCTGTTTGAACTGATGGAGGATACAATATTTGACAGTAAAAAAGAAACAACTTTTTATTGAAAATCAACAGATACAACGTAAAATTCAGCCAGACTTGTTTAAAGGATGAGAAACAGCACTTTTTTTAGAACTTCTTAGAAACTTTGAAAAATAAAAGTCTGATACAGAGTTTTCTGTATTTTCTTTAAGTTATTTATTTCTGCATTCTTTTATACTTTGCTATGAACAAAAGTTTGTACTTAGAGAAAATATGGAAATGGTATTTTCCACATGAAGAACTTGTGTGCTGGAGGAGAAGTTATTGGCTGAAGAATATGACATGATAAATAAGAAGTCCTTTCCTACATATTGGCCTTTCACCAGTGGCACAAAATAACAAGTTTACAATTTCTATCTGCAGTAATGGATTTCCTGGGTCATTGACCCTTTTCTCCCCTTGAGTTGGGACTTTGGTGCACTGGTGGCAAAAACGACTGAACATCGAAGTCATTTACCGCAGGTTTGAGAGTGAAGGTTCCTCTAGTGAACATAGTCTGACATTTGAAGCTGTCTCCTCGCCATGAAACAAAGTGAACAGCTTGTGTTGAAACCAAAGACCAGTGGAGCAGACCAGAACCTCTCTGAGATGTAAGGCAAACTACCAAAACCACAAGAGGTTGAACTAAAGATCATGCAGAGCTGGCTCAGAAATATATCCTAATGGTTCATTACTCTGTCAATCAAGAATAGGAAACATGAGTCTCTGAATCTCTCAGTACCCATGACATTGTAGATTCTTTAGCCATATGTTGGTCAAGACACCATTTGAGATGTTTTGTATATCCAGCTTGCAGATCCTTGCTGACAAAATGAATCAAATAACTCCCCTAACACTCAAGGATACTGCAAAAGAAGGCCTCAACTGCTTCTTTGAATATTTCAGGCAGGTGATATCCTGGAATGGTTGGACTCAATTACAACCAAGTAGTGTGATGCCTGATGTTGAGTCTCAATAATCAATTGAACACTCGAACGAGAAGCAGCTCGGTGATTGAAATATGGTAGCTGCGTTGCACTGTTGTTCAACCTGTTAGAGAACTCAGCTGTCTATCAGGTTGAGTTCAAAACTCGTAAGAAAGGGCCAATAACAAACTTGATCACTTATGTGGACAATCAGTGACGGCTGCATGGTAAAGTATACCCCCACTATGACATCTGCAGCTTGCGAGGATATCCTCGTGTATAAACTTATTGAATGTTTCATGAGTGAAACAAAGTGTTAGAAACATGACAGAGACAACCAGCTTTGAAAATATACCTTTAAACAGAACACAGGAGAAAATGAAGTCCAGCTTCACTAGCTATATCTTGGCCATGCACATTTTAGTGATGCATACATCGAGTAAAGCTCGAGAGTAGCCTGATCTTCTGTGCCACAATCCCCTTCTGGTGTCTCTTCACAATCACACTGGATGTCATTGGGTGGAAAAGACTTCCTAGGTCACTCCCATGATGAATGTTCCACAGCAACTGTGGGCACCTCATTCTGAATAGTAATCTGAGCAAGAGAGTTGGAGTGTGCATTATGGATATGGACCATCAGGACATTTCAATCGAAACTGAACATATATTGTTCCCAGGCAAAATAGGAGGAATGTCCCATTCCACTCAGCTGCACAAGAAGCACTTAAGGGTTAAAAACAGGCTGTGTCTGCTGTGGCTTCAGTTCTGTTAAATTAATAAATCCTAGGTTCATTTTAACTAACAACCCAGGAGGTAAAATACTTTGTTTATGTCCAGAATTTTTGTGGTCAGTCTAGCTCACACAGGAGTGGATAAAGCTCGGTATGCACTGATAAATATACACAGAAATGAGGATGAGTTTCATTTTTATTCAGAAGCAGCCAAAACCCTGGTACTAAGAGAAGCCACCACTTTGGTCACTTGACACAGGCATTGTCCTTGCTAATGGTAACAGAATAGGTGTAACTGTTGTAGTACATCTTTGATTTCATCTCGGTTCTGTCGCTTATAGAAAGAAGGTGATTGTCTTCAAACTTGGCATTTTGGAGACGGATTTCCTTCAGAAACAGACATGTGCAATGGATAGAATGTAGTTCTGTAGAAAAACTATTGACTGCTGACCAAACCAGACCTGAGAACATGGCACTACACGAGAACTTGTTAAGAAAAAAGCCACAGTACTTTCTGGTGTATAAGTGGTGTACTAAGGCTGAAGTCTGGTGTATCATCATCACCTGCTAAGGTAGTAGACCTGATGATCATTCACTATTTCTTGTCCTGAAAACAGTCTGCAGCTACTCAGAAAGTTATCTGTCTAAATGATGAAATATTCCCAGTGATGATTTGTAACTAAAGTCATCTGGCTATTTTACTTTCCACTCATATGTTCATTGGAACAGCGAATGAAGTAGAAGTGGCTTGAACTATCTGTACTATTGGAATTGTTTCAGTTTCACTGCGTCTGGAAATGAATTCACAGCTGAAAAACATCTGATATTATGGTTTGATGCTTGTATAAATTGGATTAAATGGAATTACAAGAACTCTTTGAGTTACTGGATGAATATAATGATATGTTAATGGAGCCAGATGTTCATTTGGACTGTGCAACATTAATTCACTACCATATAGATACTGATGACATGCGTCTAATAAAACAACTGTTATGTAGGCGTTTTAGCTCTGGCTGCTGAATATTGGTAATTCGAACTGTATGGTGAAAGCAGAACCTAAGACTGCATTCAGCACTTAAGATGGCTTGTATGAATTTTGGGTCATTCTATTTGGTCTGCTGAGTGCATCTGTCGCTTTTGAGAAGGTGACAGAGATTGCATCGAGAGGGCTTCAATGGGAAAGATGTCTAGTATGTGTCAGGAAAGCTTGGTGTTCAGTCACACATTTCAGTCTGCTGCTGAAAACCTGGCTTTGAAATAACAGAAGTATTCATTTATGTGTATACTAGTGGAATTCCTCAGTAACACTGCGAGAAGAAACTGTGTCAATTGACTCGCAAAGATTCCATTGGTCATGAACTGGCCTCAACTTGTGGCAAAATGAGATATCTTCAGGTTCCTAGGTTTTTAGTCATATCACCGATGTTTTGTTGCCAATCTCTTCAAGATAGCTTCACCATTGTCTGCTAAAGTTTTATATAGACTGATATCTGTAACTGGGCGTTTCAGTCACTTAAGTTTATTAGTATATTCCTTCATCCTGGATACTGATGTTATACTGGAAGTGGAATTAGATAAATATTGTCACAATTGCAGGATACAAAATGCACAATATAAAAAGCATTGTTTACGATTGTGGTATTTTTAAAGTAGTACCACCACTACTTGGGAAAAAGTTCGCATTGATGTGAACCATGCATTCAGTGAAATGGTTTGTGACATTTAATAATTCAGAAGAGATAAATACATGTTGAATAACTACATTGCAGTGCAGAAGTATGACTTTGTCATACATTATTGCTTGGGCCAGCAACACGTAAATCTTGATGAGTTGTCTCGCAGAAGGCGAGAGCTTATCTGTTCTTTGAATGCCTAAACCTTGGGTATTGTGTGGATGTGAGTGCCATTGAAGCAAATCATAAAGTATGTAATGATTTCATGAATTATGCTTCAGAAGTTATGTTAAGAGCAATCAAAGGACCCAAATCTAGCATGAGCATTACTTGCCTAACACCAAGGTGAATTGTGGCAAATACAGATTGAGGAGCACGGGAAGGATGTGCGTAGCTTGTAGTACTTGTATGGACAGTTACAGATGCATGAAGGTGTGCTATACCATTTTTATAAAGTACTGAGATGTGATATGATTCTCAATCTTGCAAAGAATGGAGGGTACCAGGGTATTTCTTCACTTGTGATAATGTGTAAAAGGAGTTTTCTGCCCACGTGCACACTGAAATGTTAAATAATAACATAAATACTATTCTGTATGTGCTGCTCAGAGATAGAACCTGCCAAAAACAGCATAATCTCTAGCAGAGAGTTTTAAGTTCTCCACAACATAGAATATCCTTGTATATAGCTGCCCCCCCAAAGACTGAACAATATAATCAATATGCACTACTCGTAAATTGATTGCTTCACTAAGTGGGTTTAAATTTACCCATTGATTGATAACTTAGCGTAGTCAATTGTTGAGCTGCTGAACAATGAATAACATGATTATGCGTCCTTAAAGAAATTCACACAGATCAAGGATATAATCTAAACAGCCAGTTATTTGAAGATTTGTGTAAGATGATGGGCATGTTGACGTACACATCATCATAATGGTCAGATGGTTTGGTGAAACAGGTAATATAAACCATCAAGTATATGTTTGCAAAGTTTGTTAATTCCCATTACGCTGACTGGGATGAACAACTGTCATACATCTTAATGACAATGTCATAGAACAAATGGACATGTAGAGTGTTTCAAGCCTGCACTAGTTGATCCACAATAATTTGTGTGTCAGAAGCTAGAAATAGCTGCCATATATGGCAGAAAATATGTATGACAACAAAGAAAAGGAGCGGAGGTTCAAGCAAAGAGATTCTGTGTGATTTTGTTAGATACCAGAAGCGTTGAATCAACGTGGCTCTGATTGGTTTGTTTCTCATTTTGTTTTCAGTAAACTTGGCTTATCAAACTATAAGTTGCAGCTTTCACATGTCTTGCCAACACGTGTTGAAAACGCTGATAAGATGAAACTGTACAACACTAATGAACCTCTAGTGCACTGGATATATCAAAAATCAGAGCTAAAGATGAGTCAAAGGATAGTGAGAGTGCTGTTTTTTTTATTATCTCAACTCAGTTGATGACGAGGAAGATGCTGAAAGTACGTGTTTGGCCATTCCAAAGAAACAAGAGGAATTAGATGAGGAAACACCAGTGGAGGAATTGAATAACAGCTTTAATGATATGCCAAGATGCAAACACCTCCCGAACATTCCAACCGAGATTAATTGCCTGGCCAGCAGTTAGAACAATAGATTAATCAGTAGGTAAACCATTGAAAGAGCATTGTGAACTTTAATTTCAAAGCTATTAAGATGGGTTTCATAGTGGAATGTCTATCAGACATTATGTTATAGTAACTTGATTATTGTACAATTAGGATAGCTAATGTTAGGTATAATACTTAAAAAACCGGCAACTTGTATGACTGGAGGTCAGCACTAGGAGTTCAAAAATAGCCAGAAAGGGCATTGTGACTCTTATCTGTCAAGTGATTTTCTGTTTATATGACATCTTGTGATATTCGTTTGAACTATCTCGCTGTGTAGTAGCAGACCCCATGATATTCACTAAAGTTACAGTTACGACAACTGATCTTAATAACTTTGATGTCTCGATCATTAATAGGTAACATGACCGAGGATAATTACTGAAGTTTGCTCTTTACTTTCCAAGCACTCAAGCGAATTTTTTATGAGCATTAGTAAAATGTTCATGGAAGAAGAGATCTGAGTACATTAAATGTATGTAAGCGTGATTTTTAAATAGAATTTGCACACAAGTCTATAACAGTAAGCCCTTTAAATTACTTATAGATGCATATTAAATGAGTTGTACTCTTTATCAACGGATAATGTAATTCCAACTATCATAAATTATAGTGGAAAATTATTTTTTCGTTGGATTTTGTCTGCGTTTATTTTTCTTTGATACTGAATGTAGTGGGTGGATCAACATGGGTAACCTCTCCTTAGGCAATATAATGTCACTTTTCTAGAGCGATGATTTTCAAACCCTTATATTCTCGCAGAATATAATTTGATTGTAGTTTTTCAACTGCAATGTTCTAATCTACTATTAACTCATGGGCGTCCACAGAAATTTTTACGGAAGGGGTGGGCAAACTCAGTCAAGGGACGATTCATATGCATATGTTGAATGAATAAAGAAATAATTATGTTTCTCATTTTATTGGGAGGGGCACCTGCCTCCTAGCCCCCCCCCCCTCGAACGCCCATTTATTAACTAAAGTCCTGATCTATCATTAACAGAGTTGACCTAGCATTTTAAAACCTTTAGCTATATAAGGTAAAATTCCTGACCCTGCTGGCTATCTTGTTTCACTTGACTTTTTTTGTCAGTGTTATTGTGTTATGCCTGGTAACTTGTATTAGGGATGACCATAATCTGTTTAACTTTGGAGAAAAGTACAATAATATTTCAAAGACTCTGTAAGTGACCCTGGGCTTGACCACAACTGAAGAGAGGCCAATGGATTAAGATCTTCAGTTAACAGGGACCTCATACATATGGGCTCTCTTAGAGACTATCAACAGCATTTTTCTGGAGTTCAAAGAACAATCAACAACATTGGCTAAACCGTTACTCTTCCAGTGTCCAATGCTCAACACTACAACTGAGTCAAGTGTTCAAGCTGCTCATTCCCTACAATCAACTCCTACAATGATTCGAGCAGAACCTATTTTGATTAAAAAGAGAGAGAAAGGGAAGCTCCAGTCATTCTGTGTTCTGCAACATTGAAGGACGCCACAAGACTAGCTCCGGTTGAGTTTATTGCATTACCCACAATCAAGTCATTTTTGTAAAACTAAGTATTTTTACATGTGTTACACAAACCAAGTTATATTGTAAAACCAAATGTTTGTGTCATTCAAATCAAGTCATTTTGTAAAAACTAAAGTTTTTTCGTGTATTAGTGAAATTAAAATATTTTCGCAAAACTATAACGTTTACGTGCATCACTACCAGTGAGTCAATTTATTTTATTTTGTAAAATAAAGGTTTCACATATATTACTCAAAATAAGTTATTTTTGTAAAACTAGAGTGTTTTACTTCCATGACTAAAATCGAATCGTTATATTTTTTTTAAACTAAAAATGTTTTACATGTATTAATAAGGTTTGGTTATTCCTCGTATTTTACATTCTTTAACTGAACCGTGTAAGTTTTGAAACCTTTTCTAATGTTTATTATTTTTTTTAAGGCTTCAAGTACTTAGATCATATTTTATATAGGATTCAATTGACAAAGACAAGCAAAAAATGGTTTATAAACACCTTGATATTTTATTTTAAACAGCACGTAGTATTAGTATTACAACATTGACGTTTGAATGATAACATTCACTTCGATTGTTTTTTCTGTGCCTGAATTCATACACGAATTCCTGTTAATTAGGCACATTTTACTGAGAAGATTTTGCTTTATAACGTTTTAAAATAAATTTCTCTCTCAACATGTTCTTCAAGGCTCAATATAAATAGTATCTCGGTATTTATTCGCAGCGGGGAGTTGAGGAACGTATTTCACTGCGCAAACTCTTATCGTTTCTGCTACCGCTAGATACACCAAAATGAATATCGACGTGAATAGAAAAGGTTAGTGAATTAGTAATTTTATATTAAAAACATTACTGTCTAAATAATTAAATTAATTAACTAAAAGGAGATTATCCACTCTCTTTTTGTTTATTAGTAATGGCCATCCAAGCTAAGAAGAAACGTTCGAAAGGACCAAAGTCGAAGTTCAAAGGACGGACAGCTGAGAATACTACTGACAGCAACAGGAAAAGGCAAGATAGGCCTAATTATTATTAATATACTCGTTAACCTAATAATCTTTTAGTAGTTGGGCCTAGTGTTAACGTTAGACTTAGAGGCAGTCTAATATTATTAGTCATAATATATCGTTTTTTTTTCAGAATTAAATCAAGAAAGAGACCTAGGCTGTAGCCGAAATCCTTACATGTAATCTTATTGGCATTAATATTGGATGTTATAACTTATAGTTATACTTATACTATAGTCTAATATAACTTACAAGTTAAACTTATACTATAGTTAAAGTTATACCCAGATTTATAATTGAATATACCATTTTGTTATTAATTTGCTTAACTTTCTAAATTACTCTCCATAAAATCCACTGAAATACTTTTTTTCGCTTTAATTTCCAGATGTTTAACATGATTAAATGGTAGTTGCTCTGTTTTAAACTAGTGAAAATTTACACATGGTGTAAGAGTCTAACATTTAAGACAGCTTTTTAGTGTGGTCAGTTACCATATTACTGTCATACCACTTTCATTGGCTATTGTTTGGTGTTGGATCACTGGTATTTCAGTATGACCTAGGCTGTGGTCATCATGTACATCTCACAGTCTAATGTTATAATGGATGGCTTGAACCTTAATTGTTTCATAATTTTTAAAACTCTGCAAAAATATTTGTCTGTCCTCTTTAAAGACTTGTACACAATACTTAAACTTATTATGGTTGAGATACTTGAATGTAATACAGTGTGGCACTTGTAATAATTGTAACAGAAGGACATTGAATTGTTGGAAGGAATTCAGAGGAGGGTCACTGGAATGGTGCCTGGGATGAAGGGGTTGTCATACGAGAAGAGGGTGAAGTCTTTCAGATTATTTTCTCTTGAAAAAAGAAGAGTTAGAGGGGATCTGATTGAAGTGTTTAAGATTGTAAAGGGAATTGATTGTGTTAATGCATCATATTTTTTCATACTTAACAGTGAGAATAGTAGGACTAGGGGACACATTTAAAATTGTGGCAGGGTAGTAGTAATCTTCACTTAAGACAGTTTTTTTTGTCTAATAGGGTGGTTGGCCTTTGGAATGGGTTGCCTTTGGATGTTGTAGAGGTAGTCAATTTAAGTGAGTTTAAGAGAAAGCTCGATAAATATATGAATGATAAGGGCTGGCTTTAAAATTTTTTAAATTATTTATTAATAGTTTTAGTTTAATTTAGAGGATGAGACAGCCGAGATGAACCAACGAGTTCCATGTTGTCTAAAAACATTATGTTATTAACTGAAAGTGATATCTCAGTTGGCAGGAGTGAAATAAATAGTCTTTGGATCATGGCTTTGATAACTGAGAGAATTTTAAAAATATAATCTTAATGAAATCCTTGCACAATTAGTAAAATTCTTGAATGGTAAAGATCAAGTAATTCCTTACTTAGATCCTGAGGAATAGAAGTTTAAATGTGGGAAAAGTAAGACCTGCAATCTAACCGTTAGACTTTTTGAGTAAAAAATTAAGGTAAGATATGATTAGTACAAGGTTCTGCAGAATTCCCTTAAAGAAATAATTCATAATTGAGTTTGTTTTTTATTAGTACCACATAAACATATCTGTTAACTATTGTAACTAGACAATTCATCTTATGAAACCAGTTGTAGGTTTCATTTATGAAGATTTTGTTATCAACTTTTAAACTGCTGTAGTAACATTCACCAAGAAGTTGTAATTCTTTGCACCATGTACATCTCATGGAAACTATTAATCATTATTAAGCCTTTTCATCCAGCATAGAAACAGTTGCTCAATATCAATGGAAAGATAATGTAAATTTTATATTATATCTCGAACATGACAAAACTTGCTGAAGATGTTATTAGTATATATATGACATGGGTGTTTGTTTGCACCCTAACTCTACTCCTCTGAGCCTATTGGGCCAATCTCAATCAATATTTATATGTCAACACTATGAACTATGGGGAAATGTCCTAAGTTGTTCAAAATTGAACTTAACCCTATTTTTATTTTGTATAGCCTGTTGGTTAATTACTCCCATCCTATTAAGTCAATCTCAAACAATCTTGGCAGGTTAATGCTTTAGACAATGTTGAATATTCTAAAGGGATTTAAGTTCAAAGTATGAAAGTTGCTGGATTGTTCCTCAAACAATCATGCTTTTCTCGTGGTCAATGAGAATTAGGGTGTTCCAGGGTGGGATCACCTCAAAATCTTTATTTGTTGGTAGATGGAAAGCAAACTGTAAATGTTGTTTATGAAGAAGTTTTAAAATTTTGAAAAAAGTTTATATTCAAGTTATTACTTTGAAATGTATGATTGCTGTTAAACTTGCAATGTTTTAATTATGTTTAAACATTCTTTTAAACCACTCGTAGTTAAATTGTTAGTTTATTGTAGAATGTGTATTTTCATAACTTGTATTTTAAATTGTGATGTAAACATAAATCAGGTTAGCCTGATAATCCTTAGTGGATAAAAAAAAGTGTGTTCAAAATCCCATGTAACTCTCAAATGTTACACTAACCTACACCAGTTAGTTATATTTCAAACGAATCTTGCATCATTCAGAGGATTTAAGTGGTAGTGGTAGAATAGGTATTGAGCAATTAGAACTAATGATAATTTTTTTTAGAAATTATGAATTAGAGGATTTCTAGTATTTTGTTTTACCAGCAAGACACTTTTTTTAAATTAAGAAATTAGTATGTGTCTGTAAATGATTTTATAAGACTAAATTTTTATTTATTTATTTATTACACTTAAATGAAAATTCTTCCTGTTTTTTGTATAATTTTTCTTTCAACAAAACTCCAACTACTTATAAACCACTTATCTTTGATAATGAATATGTTTTAATCTTTTGTTAAGAGGTTAAAAAAGTCCATCTAATGTGGGTTTAATCTTTTTGCGCACGTTTTTTGTTGTCGTTATATCTGCAGTAATCCCTAGTGGAGAAAATGTGTTCCAATATCCCATTTAACTCTGAAACATTACACAAACCTACACCAGTCAGTTATATTTCAACGTTTAGACATTCACAAGCTTAGTTTTGAATGAGTTTTAGAAGTCTTTCAATAAATGAAAGTATCAACTCATGCTAAATCATGTCATTTTAAGGTAAAATAGGCTATTGCCATTCTGGGATTATGTATGCAAATCAGAAGTAAAAACTAACAAACTTCAGATTATAATGAATGACTGTTTCACCCTCCTTTTTTGTTAGCTTCAGAGGTTCAGTGACATACAGTTGTATAAAGTAATCTAGGTTCTTAGTGTAGTATAGTCTTGATTTTTATTTGTAGTTTTCAGATATGTATAATAATGCTTTTAAATGTTGGGTTTCAGTGAATATAGTTTTAGTATTTATGGCATTTTGCACTTGTTAAAATTAACAAATCCAGCAGGCTCTAGTTAATAGTTTATTTAGTCCCATGGTCCTTGCAAGTATTTTGGTGGCCCAGTAATTGTCCAAACCTGAATTTTAAATATTAAGAATTAAGTTTAATTTAAAAAAAACTTTATTAGTGTATTATGTAAATTTGTAAAATATGTTTAATTTTAAACTATAGAAGTATTTTTTACATCTTCAATTTTAACGAGACTATATGACTAGCTCCTGTATTTTTGTCGCATTAATCTCTTGAACATTGTTGGTGTGCTTCATTTGGTATCAAATGTTCTTTTATACATTTATGTTAAAATTCAATATTTGATTATATTGATCGAGAACAAAGGTTTTTTGGACAGTTTTAAAAATACTTTGTTGCATTACCACAAAATATTACATTTATGTATTTATTTGATGATATGACTAAGATGTTTGCAGTTTTACTCACCAGTTAAAAGACATATAACTAAGTGATGAAACTTGAGCCTAAATTTTCTGTGATTATCATCACAAATAGTTATGATGAAGAATTACAGTGAAAGGAATCTTGGAGATTTCACAAACTTCACAAGATACATAGTGTATGTGTTCTGTTGTATTTCCACAAACTTGAGATGGGTATTCCTAATGTGTTTTTGAGTGGTCAAACTTTGTTGCACTCTTATTTCAACTCATTGAATTACATCAATTTTTCCTTTTCTTCTAAATGACTCATATTTATTTTTTACATACAAATTACAAGTTTCTCTTTGGTTCTGGCACTTATGTCTGGGGCCTTACTTTCTATATTTTCGGAAGCATTTGCAGTGCTTGTATAGATAATCCTAACGTAGAGAAGTTCTGTGCATTATCAGCTGTACCCACTATTTTAGTACCAACAGTAAACTTATACACGTTACAAACCACATGTAAATTAAGATTTGGAAATCATTAATTGTAAATTAAAACTTGAGAATCATGTCAGTGAAACTTGTAAATGTTCATAAATAGTTTGTAGCACATTTAAGGAAACCAAAGCTGAAGAGTTAGTAATATTTAGGGCATATAAATAGTCTACTTTTAATAGATTGTATGTGATAAAGAATGTGAAAATTAATATGTGAAATGTATTTGTTATAATAAGTGCATGTATTTAATAGCTTGGTCTTTGAAGGATCAGTAGGGCAAGGTATGGTAATCTAAGTTTGTTATTTCTTTTTATTAAGTAGAAGGTTTGAAAAGCAGTAAATGTACATAGTTAATTTCATGATACAACGGTTCTTTCCATATTTACATAGTATTCTGTAATCATATCACATAGTAGATCTGTACTTGGGCTTTTGAAGCTTGCTTAATAGCCTCAGAGTAAACGACAACATATTTTTGCAGTAAATAAGTTTATCAGGAAATATCAGAGATGGTTTCAAGTTTAATTAAAAGTCAAGTATTGACAAAATTCCAGTCAGCAAATAGAGATAATCAGCTTTCTGAACAACCAACTTTTCAACCCAAAAGAAAAAACGCTGAAAAATGTATATGAATTTTTTTATTTTTTAAATGTCAGTGTATTATTATTATTATTATTATTATTATAGTACTTGTAAGGAATGTCAAACGGGAATGCTTTTCTAAATGAAGACTGGCTTGAGCCTTTTACAAAAACATAATAGTTGTTGTGCTTTTAAGCTTGAAATATGATCTACTGGTTCCATATTTTTGTTTTTGCCATTACATTCATGTATTTGTGAAGAGCTTTAAAATGTTTCTCTGGTAGGGCACTTACTTTTGTTTAGTAACAGAAATATTCCCTTTATGTAACAAGCAATTTCTTTGTCTAAGTGTAGTGATAGCAATAAGTTAGGGCATGCTGTAGCTCTAATTACACCAGTCATAAGTTCAGTCAAATCCTTCAAACTCTATCTGGAATCTTTTTTACTGCTTTTAAACAGCATCACAAATATACTTTTTCACAACAAAAAATCCTTTGGCTTTCTTTATATGGTGTTTTACATGAGTAAATATTTTAATTGTTAAAGAAAAATGTTGTCAAAAGGCTTAAGTGAAATGCATTTATTTTCTAACTTGTTCTTAGTTGACACAATGCTGTAGCACATAAACCATTAAGTGGAGTTGTGTCACAGCTAAATATATCAATGCAATGGCACTGATGCTTGTATATTGGAGCCTTGTGAATATATCATTGAAGTGTTGTAGTGAGATACTGGAAAGATTAATAGAACTGTATAAAAAATGAAGATAGGTGAGATCTTGGCTAAAAAGAAATTTCTCAATACAATCTTGTAGTAAATAGCAGTAACTAACCTATAGTGCTTGCTTTTTGCTAGTAAAAATGCTGTTGTGATACCTGTAGAGCAATAAAGAGCATTTATTAGTGCTACCCAGGTTTTATAACAATCACCAACTCATTTACGTTTTCTGGTATCTTTTATACAATAGAGAGTTTACAACCATTGTAAATCATTCTTCTGTATATGCAGTTTCTAAGTTGTGTATTGAACAATGATAGAATATTGGCTGAAGAGAGTATGAGGGCATTGTTGTAGTGCAACAGTTTCTAAGTTGTATTGAACACTGATAGAATGTCGGCCGAAGAGAGTATAAGGGCATTGTTGTAGTGCAACAGTTTCTAAGTTGTGTATTGAACACTGATAGAATGTCGGCCGAAGAGAGTATAAAGGCATTGTTATAGTGCAACAGTTTCTAAGTTGTGTATTGAACAATGATAGAATGTCGGCTGAAGAGGGTATGAGGGCATTGTTATAGTGCAACAGTTTCTAAGTTGTGTATTGAACAATGATAGAATGTCGGCTGAAGAGAGTATGAGGGCATCGTTGTAGTGCAACAGTTTCTAAGTTGTGTATTGAACAATGATAGAATGTCAGCTGAAGAGGGTATGAGGGCATTGTTATAGTGCAACATTGTAGTGCCTATGTAACTTTCCTGAATTCTGTACTGTATTCATATGTATAACATTTCAATATTTATACATCTTATATTTTGCATGATATCTCTATCATTTTGTTAATAATAACTACATACTAGTTTCATTTAATATAGGTTTTAATTTTGATTTTGTGTGTGTGTGTGTTATGTATATACAGTAATAAAATATACAAGTAGTTTGTAAATATTTATTGATGGAAAAATAAATTCAATGCTTTACAAAGGGGCATTAAGAGAAACTTTTTAAACTTCAGCCATAAAAAGGGCCTCTGACTTTTTTTAACATGTAGCTAAAATACCAAGTTGTTGACCACTTTTAGACACAAGTTATTAGCTATGTGAAACAATTGAAATCATAATGTATGTTAATTTTTAAAAACTGCTAGAGTGATGGTCTGTACTTTGGAACTGGTCATTCATGGGTATTGATAGTTTATCAGTGTTATTTTGTTACATGCTTCTTTGGCATAATGAAATTGAAAAATATTATTTTAATTTTGGATGTTTTTTTTTGTTTTTTTTGTCAAAGTAGTAATAGTTCAGCTAAGATGTAGAAACTTTTGTTCAGAAAATATATAGCATATTTTTAAGTTATAAAGAGCTGCACTATAGTGTGCTTTCATTGTAATAACTGCACCACTTTGTGTGTTAACTGAACCTCACAATTCCAGACATTTAGATGTGTTGTCTAGTGTGATTGAACTGAACTCAGGTTTGTATGAACAACATACCCAACTTGAAGTGTCATCATGGTATGATTGAGCTGAATTCGGTGCCATATTCAAAGGTTATTAGTATATAATAAATAAACTTAGTATCCTGAAAATTGTTGAATCTCAAAGTCTAAGTTCAAGGGAGGTCCAGTTCAATCTACATTTTCGATCAATGTGTGTTATTGGGTTATACTAGTTTTGGAGAATTCCACTCCTCATCAGTAATCTTGAACACATTATTATATCTGCTGTTGTGCTGCTATATAATGTGAAGAACTGAATAGTGGCCAATGACACTTTTTCTTCACATCATCTATCCAGTGTATAGGTTTTTTCTCATAAAGACTACAAAGCACATTCATGCCAACAGTATGTTTGGTTGTTAGGAAATGACATTGAACAGCACCAGTTTATTTGTGTAAATAAGTCTGACTTCCTTCATAAGTTGATAATAAAGGAGAATAATCTCACCAAGCAAAACAAGTAATTTCTTATGATATGCATTACAGTTATTATTTTGTAGGCTTTGGGCTCAAAAGCCAAGATTGTTATTTCTTGGGATTTTTAAGTATTGGTTAGAATTGGGGTTTGATGAGTTCTTGTTTCATTACTTTTCTTAACAAAACTGTTGGAGGCTAACTTGATGACTTTTTTGTGTTGTGTGATTGATAGTTTTTTTAGCCATGACAGAGTGTTTCTTAAGTACAAACTTTTAGCTTGCAGTTCTGTCATCTCTTGACCGATTTGAGATCTAATTACAGTTTTAGATTCAGGAGGTCAAACCCTTTCTATTGGTGTATTTGACCACGCCCAAGATCTCATGGACCAACTTATTCTAATCCTGCCTAAAAGAATTTCAAGCGCCGCGGCTATTGACGATTCCCCCCCCCTTTTTTTTTAACTGTTGTGGTAAATAGCGTAATATTTTTATAAAACTTAAAAAGGTGTTTTGGATAATTGTGTTTGTGTGTTTTAAAGTATGTATAAACATCAAACGATAGTTTTCAACCCACTGAAACCTTACTCATCTTGCTTGATGTCACAACTTATTTTATATGTTCTTGTGCGTTGGTTGGTTGATAGCAATCTCTCGTACCAGTTGTTGATCATAATTATATCACGTGACACACGAACCTTGTAGAAATTATAGTGTAATAGCGACCATGCATGTGAATTTACAGTGAATCTGATCAAGGTATGGATTTTGATATGAACAGCTACATTTGTGAGCTAAAAAAAAAAAACGTTAAGTAGAAAAATACATGGTTTTAATTCTTAAGCAATAATAATAATACGTATAACATGAGTTTTTTCCCCCCCTCTTTCAAAATTCACATATGATGTGTGTTTTATTACAGAAAGTAACAAAATACTAACAAACATGTGTATCAAAAATATTGTAATTTATGGCGCTCGGATGATGCATTCGGCGAAACTAGTTTTCTATTGTACTAAATATCAACGTGCATGTGTCAGTTACTGTAATATACATAGATGTGATTCTATTCCTGTATTTCGCTGCGGTGTTTTTGCAAGACTTTCCACGTAATTCTTTGTAGCAGTAACGACATGATTTTAATTAACGAGTGAAATTTCTGACCACAGCGGAACATTGGTTCTTATAATTTCTTGACTTACAAAATAGACAAAAAACGTAATTTTGAATTTTACTATAGTTGGTTTATAAATTATTTATTGGTTCAAACAAACGCCTAATCTCGAATAAAGTGGAATTGTTAACCAGTTTGGAAAGACAGTGTGTATAAGTCTAGTTAGAGCAATAAATACAAGAGCTAAGCGAAGATAATTATCAAAGACCTTGTGTTCTTGGGCTATCGGTTGAAGAAACACCCATATAAGAGCGATGGTCATGTTAACACTGCGTTTGATGAATCATCAATTATGCTTTATGTACAGTGAGTTGTGTATGTACTCGAACCTCTTGTCGGTAGCACCTACGAGATAGATGTATTGTCCTCGTCTACTCACGCTGAAATGTGATTCTCGCGCTCTGATTAAAATCAACATATTCGAAAAATAAAAGCGAATGTACAGATAATTAATTTTCATCTTAAAACCATGTCATTTTCCGATTCAGTTTTGGTGAAATTGATTTGGTTATAATTTTACTTGTATTTTTTTTCTCTCCTTAGAAAGTGATTCCTTGAAAACTGGCGTAATTTCCTAATTTTAGCCATTTTTGTTTCTTTGTTTTCTAGTTTAGTTCTTCATCTCCCTAAGTACAATTTTCTTTTTCGTATAACTACTGACTGTGGTTCTTAGGGTTTCGGGATCTGATTAATCATGGTCGTTATTTCGGTTTAAGGTTTTTTCTAAAATTCCAAATCTGAAATGAATTGTCAGCCAATCACGATTAAGAGTATGGCAACGGATGCTGCTGATTGGTTACCTTCCCTGTGATCCACAGTTCAAAATTAGGAACAGTTTTCTGACCTAACAGTTGTGTGCATAAAGTGTCGTCCAGGTGATAAAACAAAAGTTATGATCATTGTAAAATAAACTACGAAAAACTCGTATTTTTATTATTTATCTATTATTATATTCCCCCTATTTGTGTAAAGCATTTTTACATTACCATGAGCTAAAAGTAAACTAGAAATTAGATTAACATGTTATGTTACTTATCAAATCTAAGGTGGTGATATTCCGTCAAGGCAGGTTATGGATATATTGAAAACGCCCTTGATGTTGACCTTGTTCCACTGGAAAATTATTTTTATTTTCCATTAACGTCATTCCTTGTCACGTGACCAGGCTATATTGAGGCCGTCCATCAAAACCATATGATCTTTTAAACATACAGCTTGTATATAGTTGTGAGGGTTTTGCACCACTCCCACCTCCCCCCGCGCTAGTAGCTGCTTCAGGAACACCTGATGTCAAGGTGTAATATGACGTACCAGATGTCTTTTCGAAATGTCTTAAGAGTATGATATCAATAATAGCTCAGTGGTTAAAACTGTTACTTTCAGTTTATCTTCATAATATCATTCCCCTTTCTGCTGATTTGCTCGTGTTTATTAATACTGTTACTTCCATTTTTTAATGTATTCAGATAAGTTTATCTTCTATGCTGTATTATATCTGTACAATGCTTAGATCATATAATTAATTTGCACATTATACTATTCTTTCGCTTATCTTTCTGTAATATGTTCTGTCTTCATCAACATGTGTTATTTTTCGTTTGCTTCAAGATATGATGAAATCATTATAAAGCTGCAAGAAATGATAATTTATACTTTTTTCAATTAAAACTTGCATACATTTTTTTCTCAATATTAAATTAAGCCTAACCTGCAATATGAAAACTCGCGAAACTTTTCCCTAAACCTAACCTGTAATAACATACTGACAAAATAAATAGTTTATCTCGTAGATACAAGCTTCTTTTTAAAGTAATATGAATTCAATATCTTACAAACAAGTGACTTAAGGTTATTCCGTTTTGAATTTGTATGTACCAATCAAAATGTATCCCATTCTTTTAGTTTTATCTAACGTTTTCCTGATCATACCCATATTTCCCTGGTTTTTGATTTTCTTTTCGTTTATAATATATGGGTTCTGTGTTTAGTCTACCCCCTTTTTTCTGTGTTCCACTTTCCCGTAATTGAATTTTTCCTTTCAGGGAAACCTATAAACGATTGTTTAAAAACATTATTTAGGCGCAAAATAGCAGAGTTACACATCGAAGTACACATACTTGTTAAAGAATGTGAGGATCAGTAAGCCATTGTTATAATGTGATTGGCGTCGCAGGATTGTGAATCTGAGGATTCGTGGTTCGTGTCTAGCTGTCGCAAAAAAAACAAAAAACTCATTCTACATTTAGGTCTGTGGGCACACTATAAGAATGAATGTCATTTATCACTATTTGATCAGACAAGTGTGCCCCAAGAGTTGGCGGTGGGTTCTATTAACTAGCTGCTTTCCTTCTTGTCTATCAGTTCAAAATTAGAGACTGGTGTGCGAATATTTCCCTTTGTGAAAGTTTGCACGAAAATTTTAAACATCTTGTAATTGGTCTCACTTTCAATAATAAAAAAAGAAAGTCAAATGCGCGCGAGATTGTTTTATTTAGTTTCTTAAGAAGTTCATTATTATACCGTATTAGTAGCCTCGGTGCTTAATTTACGAGTTTAATTAATAATGCCGCCGGAGTCTAGTTTTAAATAATGATAATGTAAATCTGCTGAAGAGAAAGCAAACATCCATCTTCATTCTTCCTGATTTTTAAATTGGTAGTAAGGTATCTACTACAACGATTATGAAGTTGAACTAGTAAGTTAATCATTTGTAATAATTACATACGTGGGAAAATAGCCAATGTCTTTGTTTTTTTATATATATATTTGTTAATTTCTTTTCTTCACCAAAAATTTAATGTCGGTGAAGAAAAGATGATGCAGAAGTTTGGTCTATTCTTTGATTCGATACTCCCACGGCAACAGACTAGTTTCGCCGAATTCACGGCTCATCAGTACTGCTTGGAAGACCTAAGCAAATAAATGAAGTAAGACTCACGTGGTGGTGTTGTCTTTTTTTTTCTGTATTTTGAATTTTGCGTAAAGCTACTCAAGGTTCATTTGCACTAGCCATCCTTAAGTTAGAAGCAATAGACTAGAGGAGAGGATGCTAATGAACACCACCAGCCAACAACTCTTGGGTTGCTCTTTACCAACGAAAAGTGGAGTTGGCCGTAACTATATAACGCCACCACTGCTCAAAACTGTGAGCATATGAGGTTACGGGATTCGAAACCGCGAAACCACGCCAGTTCTTTTTGTTTTCTAAAGGCTTGAAATTGATATGCTTGGTGAAATTAATATTTCGTTTTTTAAATCTTCTTTCTTATTTGTGAGAAGTAATTGAAGTTTCGTTGTTGTTTTTTTATTTAGCCTTAATTATTTATCCCTAATCAGTCATCGAAAGGCTTCATATGAATCAGGCATTGTACATACTAATATTATTATGCACTAAGAACTAAGTAAAAATGTAAATCTTCCCTGTTCAAACCTTTTTTTTTATATTTGACAGAGAAATAAAACAGACCAATTACAGCTATAATAAATTAATAGTTTACAGAGAAATGTGTGTATCGTATGCCTATGAACTGCTTGTTCACATGCACACGTATGATTATATATACATTAAAAATATTGATTTTTTTCAGTCTCCGTTTTAATAAAATTTCTATTACTCCCGCTTTTAAAGTATGTTTATATGTCTATATATATGGACATACACATATAGAAGGGCGTGTTTGTATATATCTATTCCCGATGAAGCTGTGATTTGAAACAAGTTTATTTTATCAGTACATACTACTGCATAAGGTCAAATGTAAGTACAAGAACCCGTACTCGTGTCTGACTTCTGTGTAATACGTTGTTAGGAATACTTGTATGTTTGTCAAACAAAGAAAACTGTTACATTATTTTTTTTTTCGTATTAGATGTATACAATATAATATTTTAACTCCAGCTTTGAAATTACCTGAGTGTTTTTTAAAATATATTTTTTTATAGAAGGATACCGATATAATTTTTAATTACAGTAAACTGATGTCAATGATAAGGTTAAAAGTCAAACATTAAATAATAGCTTGTAGAATCAACAGTTAACTTCTAAAGTTAATGTCACTTTTTTTTCAAGAGATGGCTCTGCCTGTTATTGTTTTCTCCAATTGTTACATTACAAATTATACCTAATAGTAGATATATATTATTTGCAAAGATAGTTTCGAAAAATGTTTATGAATTGACTGGGATCCTTATGTACTGCCTATATTTCTAAGGTTAAGTGTACGCTACAAACAAAAAATATAGCAATATCAGTGTAATGTCGGATAATGCAAAAATAACTGAATAATTTGCTTCAGGTTACGATGCTGTTGTAGTTTTATAGCGTCGTCCATGTTATATGTCTATAAATATTTATATCGTATACATGTGTCTATATATGTATTTATCTATATTTAATGATTGCCATTTTAACGCTTCTGTTTATTCATACTACTGCTTGTGTGTGTGTGAACCGTTGTTTTTAGACTTTGGTTTAGGTTTTAGTTTGTCGACCAATTCTGTGCTTATACAGCTGTGTTTGTTGAATATTCGATATTTTTATAACTGACTTATATACTAAAATATATATTGTATAAACATGAAGCATAAGCATACTTTAGATTATATATCACTCGTTTTCTTCAATCCTTAACTTTTTTTTCTTTGGTTTTACTGAACTGTTAGTAGTTTTGTCATTTTGTTTTTTTCCTATCATTAATTTTTAGTTCTGTTTGCCTTTTTGTACTTTTCAAACACTGCTTTTATTATAGTTAAAACTTGTAGCGAACTGTTCCTAAAAAACAAAACTTGTTTCCGTAACTTGTCATTTTAGAAAATCCATGAAACGCTGATACTGGCCACTTATTTTCCTATTTATTTTTCTAACTTCATACTGTCTTTTGGTACATACTATTGTATAGATAGAATGTCCATGACTTATCCTAGGTTCATCTTCGAGTAATACCTTTATCATGTTACATTTTATTCTTAAAGATCTCAGCTGTGTGACAGATACGCAGACTCTCGACTTGCCTCAGCTGAGGTAATAATCGTTAAAATTCTCTTTCCATCTTTCAACTGAACCAAAAGACGAGAGATTCTTTGCCAAGCTGATGAAGATGTTGCTTCTTGCGGGTAGTTAATTAAGTCGTTAAAATCCATAATTTGAATGATATGGTACATGCCTTTTGTCTGCCAACACGTAGTTTCTCTAAACTCTTGGTACTTCAGGTAATTCTCTCGTGTTTTGAATTATTCTCAAAATATAAATAGTCATCGTTATTACTTGCGCTCCAAACTGTTGTTTAGAAATAAAATATCAGTAGTCGTAAGTTTTAATTTTTTAATCATTTTTAACTTATAGTTATTAATTTTTTACACGAGACCTGTTTGTGTCCATAAAAGCATCTGATATACGAATAACTGGCTGATTATTGGGATATCTTGGTCCAAGATTGAAAACTATTGTCTCAGATACCCGTTTCTCATACGGGTTTCCATGTAAGTTTCTCTGCAAGTGGTGTATATAATTCATTCTTCAAGACTTGTCAGGTTGGTGGAGCTGCTTGTTAATATATTCGCTAAATTTCTTCGCGGTGTTTCATGTAGTTGAGTATTCAAACGCTTCAGAATTACATGATACAAGATTAATGTATTGTGCCACGCCTTTAGTCTCTTAAGAAACGCGGATAGAACAATCTGTGTTATTTCCATAATTTTGCTTATTTAAAAATCAGGCTAAATATAATGTACATAAAGTAAGGAACACACACACATACATATATATGGAAGGAACTTTCGTTTAACATCTGTTATATAGTTTTATAACATTACTCTTTAGTTAAACCTGCAGAATCGAGAAAGATCTTCCATAATGGGATGTTCGCGTGCTGTATCTTACTAATATAGTAATTTGTGGAATGAAAATAACTCGTACACATGTTACAAATAACACAAAGTTTATTTATGCATCAAAATTTTGCTATGTAAATGTATTTTCACAATGTGATATACATTGGCTAGTTTGCACTCTGGCTAGCTGAAATATTTACAAGAGTGCCCTACCTTTAAACAAATGACGATACTTTGTAGATGCACCAATCATAAATCAATGAAAGATCATGTGAATGTCAGGTTAATAACCCAACAAAATTAAATTGTTGATCATTAAGACCTGTCAGACTAACGAGAAAGCAGGTACAGTCTAGATTGACAACAAGTAACGAGGTGTGGTGTTCCCAAGCAGTGATTACATATGTATCTGTGGATACATTATAAGAGTGACGGTCTGTTCCCACAAGAGTTGGAGGTGGGTGTTGTTGATCAACTGCATTCCATTTAGTCTATCAGTTCAAATTTAGGAACGACTAGCACAGGTAGCCCTTGTGTAGCTTTGTGCAAATATTCGAAAAAATATAAACAAAATTTGTTTCATAGTTACTCTCTTTTTTTATTGTGTTTGCTCATTGGTAAACGACCACGCCTTGAAGACTCTGAACAGCAGTCTCCACCACATTGTGCACCTGTACCTCGCTTCCTGATCATGTATTTCCTGTCTGATAAATCTTTAGGGCAAGTGCCTCCCTTTTTTTATACAGAAGGGACTAGAGAGGCTTGCTGGCTCTCCAAAGTCAGTTAAGAAGCTCCGTTCTAGAGACATCTTGATGGAAACATCCACAGCTAAGCACAGTGACATTCTCCTGAATTCCAAGGCTATTTTGGATATTACCCATTGAGGTTACTCCCCATGCTTCTTTGAATTCCTCACGAGGAGTTACTGTCGAGAGGGATATGATGAACATCCCCGAGTCGGATATCCTCGCTGGTTTCTCTAGCCAAGGAGTTTCTGCGGTGCGTGTGTATCTCCACTCGTAAACACGGACTTTATCTGCCTACCCATGTTCTCATTTTGATGTTTTCATCGCCGCGTCCTCCTGCTGTCAAGGCAGGTTATTTGAACTGAAAGGTACAGCCATATATTCCCAACCCTCTCCGATGTTTCCAGTGCCAGCGGTTCGGTCATTGGAATACATCATGACGCCTACACTTGTTAATTTTAGTTGTTCCCACCCCCTCTTACTTTAGATCTTGCTCTAAGTGGGTGGAGGAGAAAGGGGGACAGTAATAGAAGACTGTAAACAACATTTCTTACCCCGAGGCTCGGAAGCTATTGTTCCCTACTCCATCTACAGTGGGAGTGCAGATGGACCTTTCTCTGCCTCCATCCGAGTCTTTCTCACGTCATGTGAGGAATCTTCTGCCTTCAATGGATAACAGAGTTGACTGGTCTATGTCTACTCCAATCTCTGTTCCCACCATTCCTTTCAGTGACTGCCTGGGTCCTCCTCTTATGCCACTGGCCTCAGGTATCCCCTCGGGTCCTTCTTTGGCCCTGAGATGCAGGACGATCGTTCGATCACGTCCTCAGTCACTGGATTCTAAGTCTGATGACAGAGATCTGCCCACTCGTCCAAGGGCATGATCCATGGAGGTTGATAGACCTCCTTCTAGTAAAGAAAAATGGCGTGGTCGTAAACCAAAGAGTTCTCCACCCAGTTCTCCTCCATCTAAATAAAAATGACCACTTTGATACAGTGGAACTGTCGAAGTTTTTATTCTAATCTCGATGACATTAAGGTCTTGATTGATTCCTATCATCCCGTATGTCTCTCCTTACAGGAAACTTTTCTGTATCCTGCCAATACAGTCACCATCCAACAGTTTTATTTGTACCAGAATGACAGATTGTATGATGGTCGAGTGCATGGAGGGGTGGCATTGCTGGTCGACCAGCATATGCCCTCCTTATCTGTGTCACGTGATACACCCTTGGAAGCTGTAGCCATCTGTATTTCCTTGGGTCGTACTATCACTGTTTGTTCTCTCTACCTGTCTCCTGGTGAGACTTATGATCAACCAGACCTTGATGCTCTTGTTGAACAGTTGTTATCTCCCTTTCTAATCCTGGGAGACTTTAAATGGACACAACCCCCTCTGGGGTGGTGCTGCTATTGGTGGGAGGGGTTGTTCCATTTAGCATCTGCTCTCAGATCTCAACCTTTCTCTCTTCAATACTGGATCTTGTACTTATTTTCATGCACCTAGTCAGTCTTTCACTACCATAGATCACTCGATCTGCTCCCCTTCACTTTTCTTGAATGCTTGACAGTGACCGATGGGGCAGTGATTATTTTCCTCTCATTTTGAGGGAGGTTGGCCATGATCGATGCCACCCGACCTGAGTGCTACGATGGAAGTTGGACTGGCCATCTTTCACTGCTCTTTCAGAACAGACGGTTTGCAATTCCTCCCTCTTCACCTCCATCGTTTGCAACTTTCTCTACAAAGCTTCGATCCTTACCACAGCATCCCACTGGGAATTGTGTCTTTCTCCCTCAATGGGCCATGCTCTTTCAGAACAGACGGTTTGCAATTCCTCCCTCTGGCCTTTGTATCCGGGCACAACTGGCTGAATTGGGTCTGCCATTGGATTACATTGCTGTCCCCAGTGATCAGCCCATTTTGCCATGGCTTATTACCATCCCTGCCTGTGACCTTTCCTTGAATCATATGAGGAAGGTGGATACTCGCGATTGGAAGTACAGTCTTCTTTTTGCTGAACATCTTTCAAGCCATTCTTCTCTTCCTATTTACACAGATGGTTCGAAATCGGGTGACTGTGTAGGCTCTGTCATGGTCTGTTGTGGCTCGGTAGTTGCTCGCAGGATCCCCTCTACAGTTTCTCTGTTCACTACCGAGATGTATGCTATTTCTCTTGCCCTGGATCATGTAGAAGTTATGCAGTACAGCGATTGTACTATTTACACTGATTCTCTTAGCTCTCTACTGGCCTTGGGATCGTTTAACGTTAGTTCTCACACTGTTCTCGTCGGTATTCAACAATGACTGGCCCATTCTTCTCTATGTTCCGTTTCTATCCAGTTTTCTGGATACCTGGCCATATCGGTATTCGAGGGAACGAGCTCGCTGACACCGCAGCTAAGTTCGTCTGCTCTGGCGCCGTCATGGCCGTGCCTGTCCATACATGGACTACGATCTTATATTCAAGGCGCGCCTTCGCGCCAGTTGGCAGTCGACTTGGGGTGAGCAACGTCATGACAAGCTTTTCCAGATCAAACCTTCTGTTACTCTTTGGCCGTCTTGCTTCCGTAAGGATCGGAAGGAGGAAGTTGTCCTGGCAAGGCTATGCATTGGTCACAGTTTTTTAACTCGTCGTTTCCTTTTATCTGGTATTGACCTTCCAATGTGTAGCCTTTGTGACACTCAAGTCACAATAGCTCACATTTTATTGTCGTGCCGTCGTTACGACCGTGAGAGGCGGCACCATTTTAGTCACGTGTTTTGTAAGGGTTTACCCCTGACGTTGGACAGTGTCATTGGCGATGGTGACACTGTCCAACTTGATTGTATTTTCAATTTTTCAAGAACAATTGGTCTTTTTAATTTTATTTAATTCTTTTATCTGTTCTTTGGACATATTTTGGTTTTAACTCACTTTATTTTTACATTTTACTACAATTTATTTTTACTATTTTTACCGGTTGTTCGCGGAGATAGCCTAGTTGCTTTGGGCCATAAAACACCAAACAAACAACCATACCAATTTTGAAGAAGATCCATCCACACCCTGCGAAGTAGTTACATAAACAGACAACGGAATATTATATTTATGTAAATATGTATAACTGTCTTCGATGTGAACGAGATTATATAGATTCAACAGTTGGAACTTTTGAAAGATGCTATTAAAGAACACGCAGTTACATCGAAGGAAAAAAAAAAGTCCTCTGTCCAACCACATGTTCAGGTATGTGGAACGCCACCAGACAACCAGCACTAAGATAATGGGATTAAGTTCGAACGAGGAAACAATTTGGACCAAGGAACCTATATATTAAACTACATCAGTCAGTATGTCTTGTCGTTAAGGCTAAAAATATGAGTTATCATCAAATTATATATATATATAAATTATCATCTGAGTAAAAGTTAAAGGTAGCAAGCAGAACTGTGACTGCTCGCGTGCCTGATGTATATATTTTTTGAGTTAATAATTATATTTGGGCTCGTCTTGTTATGAATGAGCCTGTATATAGAAAACTGAAATCTCGGGGATCATTCGATGCTGAGGGATAACAAAACTGCGTAAAGTGGCTATGGGCAAAATGCTTCTTTATAATGTCTATTTGCCTCTGTGATGTTATATACATGTACAATTTGTCTTTTATCGAATTCTTTTTTATACTATAAACTGATTTCGTATACAGTTGAATTCTGTAATTGGTCGGGGTTGTTCAAAATTAGCCTATCTTTATATTTTCAAAAATTTCGTATTAACCCCTCCCCTTAAAAAAAGAGGTATCAAGAGTTGGGGTTGGGCTCTCAGGATAGGTCACACTAGTTTTCGTGAAAATTAGCATGAGCATGTAAGGGATCGTTCAAAATAAGTATCTACCTTTAGATTTTTTAAATTTTCACAATGAAGCCCTCTAATAGGAAATTCAAAATTTTGTGAGTTCTCGAGTTTTACTGCGTGGATTTTCAAAATTTTGACTAAAACAATTAGAATAATCACTCCAAAGATATGTAGAAAAATTTCGTTGTTGTTTCCTATGGTATACTGCTATCACCAGTACTATATTCTGAGAACTTGCATACTCTTGGTTAATTCAACAGCACTATTTTAGCCGCGGCAAAGCGGCTCATAGAATGGCTTGGAGTTGTTTTTTGTTTTGTTTTTTCAAATACAAACTTTTAATTCATAGTTCCGTCATCTCTTGACCGATTTGAGATATAATTGCAGTTTTGTACTCAGGAGATCAAACCCTTTCGATTGATGTATTTGATCACGCCCAAAGTCTCATAGATTAATTTACTATAATCTTGCCTAAAATAATTTCAATTTGAGGGTAGGCTGGTAGAAATTCTGATGAGTAATAAAATCGAATCAGGTATACGCGCGCCCCATGCTTGGTATTGCTGGCGCACAAAAATATAGCTAATAAAAAGTATAAAAAAAGGTCTCGTAGATTAATTTACTCCACTCCTGTCTAAAAAAAATTCGAGTGCCGCGGCTATTGAGGATTCCCTATTGTATAACTTGAAAACTTTTTTTTTTACAATGCGTTTTTTATTTTGAAAGTAAATAACAAAAACTGGTTTTGATATAAATTTGTGAGTAGAGCGGAGAAAAAAAGTAAAATAAACTTTATAAACTATAGCTATTTTTCTTTCTAAAAATATGTATTTTATAAATCATTAAAAGTCTGGTTATTGAGTGGTTTTGTATGTTTTTCGTGTGCCTTCTGTCCACCGGTGGATAAGCGGTAAGTTTACGGATTTACAACGCTAAAATCCAGGGCTCGATTCTTCACGGGGGACAGAGTACGTATAAACTATTGTCTAGCTTTGCGCTAAGACCAAACCATGTGCACTGACCTTTTTTTATTTCACTCCAGAAGTTATTTTCTCGGTTGATGCTTTAAAGCACCCTCCACTTTTTCACGCCCACTTTGTTCTCATTTGAAAAAGAAATATGTATACGTTCTCATGAAACGATAACAACTTGTGCACCAAACATTATATCTATTGTAAGATGTCATTATATAATAAGATCCAGTGTTTTATTTTGGAGAAGGCATAATGTTTATATTTGCGTTTTCTGGCAAAGGTGCTATGTGCATCTGTTGCCGACCCTAATTTTGAACTACTGGAAAAACAGAGGGAAGACAAACCAATCAGCAGCAGCCTACCACCCACCGTCCACGCTAAGGGATTGGTTGTTACTTTTATAACGCACCCACAGATTTAAATATTCTCTTACCAATTTAAGTAAAAACTGGGAGAGGGGGGGGGCTGTGGTTCGAATATTAAGATAACGTAATTTTTTTTCTATGACATTAAAATATTTTTTACAAGTTTCTTCGTTAAAAGTGTTCCATAAGAAGTTTAAAACTCCGCCCTGACGAAGATACTCGGAAGTACCCGAAATGGAATCTAATCACTAGTTCGGTAGACAAGTTGTCCAGTTTCCCTTACCGATATATGTATATATAGATATATGTATAAAAATCGCGCTCCACACTTAGGCGCGTTATAAATGTGACGATCAACTCCCACCATTCACTCAGACATAAGTAGCCCAAGAATTGATATTGGATTCTGTTGACTACCCGCCTTTCATCTAGTCTGTCAATTCATAATTACTGGGCCCGGCATGGCCAGGTGGTTGGGGCGCTTGACTCGCATTCTGAGGGTCACGGGTTCGAATCCCCGTCCCACCAAACACTCGCCCTTTCAGCCGTGGGGGCGTTATAATGTGATGGTCAATCCGACTATTCGTTGGTAAAAGAGTAGCCCAAGAGTTGGCGGTTTGTGGTGATGACTAACTGCCGTCCTTCTAGTCTTTCACTGCTAAATTAGGGACGGCTAGTCCTCGTGTGGCTTTGCGCGAAATTCCAAAACAAACAAACAAATCATAATTACTGACAACTATGCACAGATAGCTTAAGTACCATTGATTGACGTTACATACCATAAAACTTTAATTTAAAATGAAGTATGTTGAATATGCTATGTAAGGATTTTAGCTTTGATATTGCTGTTCTATAAAAGTTGGTTTACTTCTAAATTATTAGCATTTTGAAAAAAAATACCACTATTTTGGGGATCCTCAAGAGGCTGGTAAGATAGGTAAAAGTTGTATGTCTTAATTTTTAAATAGTATATATCTTCAAAAAAGTATATTGGTGGTATATTTCAGACTATATCAATGTATGAAAATAAAAAATAAGATTCCAAGACAAACTAGTACCCTGTTTTATAATCAGGCTCAAACTTCATTACTTTATCTGAAATCAATGTACCTTTTTTTTTTTTTGTAGCGCAAAAGCTAAGACGTTTTTGGAAGATTCGTGGATTATTAAGCTTATTTATTACATTTTCATCACGATTAAAGAAACTCGGTTGTATTTTAGCTACTGTGTTATGAATATAAATTTCGTGGTAAGCTACCGTGTATTTGATAAGTTTAATACAGTGAAACTTAGGGAAGTCTCTAGCATAAAATGTTAATTCTTGTATGTATGTATGTATGTGTGTGTGTGTGTGTGTATATATATGAAAAAGGGAGGGAGTTAGAACAATAGTTTTCTATCAACTGAAAATTACAGTTATCTTTCTAAAAACCAGTGATGACACTCAGATTGTTTTTATCTGATCATACTCGGGCCGGACGTGCCATAGTCATTAGCGTACCTGGCTGTGAATGTAAAGTGCCAAGGTTCGAGCCGCGTTATGGCGCTGAACACACTTACAGCTGTGGCCCATGGGTGTTACAACCGTGACAACCAACCCCAGTATTCGGTTCAGAGTACTGAAGACTGACGTTACATATAAAAAAAAAAATATGATTTTGTACAAATGATTTTGCAGAAGCATCCTGTTTTATAAAATGTTTAGTTATATTATGACTATTGTAACGGGCTCTATTTTGTCGTTGGGTTTAACTTATACTCGTTATAAGTGAATTTATTTGTTACTAGGATATTTTGTTATATGCAGTCACGGGTAAGGCTCACAAGCCACCAACTCGAGGAAATTTACGTAAAGAACAAAGAAACAACTGGGAGACCAGGTAACATGAAACATTTATTTGATTGAACAAATTCCGACAACTTGCATCCACCTTGCTCTCTCTCTCCAACATGAACAATTCCTCTACTGTACTTATTAACATTTCCGCGATACTCAGTAAATCATTAAGTATCTTGACTCCTACTAGACCTTCTGTTGTAATATACTGTATACTAGTTACGTTACTAGACGAAGTATAGAAGGCTTTTAAACTTGCAGGAAGTTCGAATGGTGAAAGTTTTCTACAGACGCTAAAGCTGTCATCTGTTCAGAGTATTCATTGAAGAGCGGAAGGGCTATCTTCTTCTTTGTGCTGTCTTGCCGGCTGCCGGGCTGTTTTTTTTTTTTATTATTATTATTTGGGGGGGGGGGCTGTTTCTCTGTGTGCCCAAACCATGGCTTCTTGTACTTAATTAATAGGGTGTTGGCGTCGTTCTAGGTGGAACCAAACCCTAACCACAGCACGTGTTTCTTCGGTTTTTGATTGTTTGAACAAATGAACCAAAGCCATAACTACTATTCCTGGATTCCAATCGGTTACGTACCAATAATGCGTCGCATCAGCATAGGGACATTTTGTCAACTCATATATTTTCTTTCTCAATTTTCTTAGAGTTTGGCGAGACCTTATCTGTATCTCTGACGTGCCTAGAATTCAGGCCGCTTGGCCTCTGCCCAGTATATGTTTCCTTCCATACATCCCCGCTATGTAGGCCTCTAGTTTAGTGTTCTTATATCATTATCACCTCCCTGAACGTGGTGTGAGATATTCATCTATATCTTGTTAATACATCCTAGACTACATAAATTTCTCGTCAACCTGTCGATTTAATTGCCTCTGCTTCCTGCTGATAAAACGAATTGCTGATTTTTTTTTCTCTCTCTCTCTCTTTATCTAATGATACAGGCTTGAAATGTATTTTCCAATTAAGCACGTGTCCCGTTGACCTGGGTTTATTCATGGCCTTATTGGGTGACGCATTTCGCTTACATGCATCAGCATCCAAAAGCTTTTTATTACTTTGGTTGGTTGACTAATACGTACTGTAATTTTCTATGGCATCTCATTCTCCGTAATCATTATCAACCGAATTTTATACTAAACATTTGCTAATAAGCAGTTGTTTTACTATAATATTTTAAGGTGACTTTTTCTCTTTATTGTGGGAAGTTCACAGCTGAGTATCAGTCGAACAATATTCAAGCTGCCTTATGACTTTCTTAGACATTCATTGTATGTCATGAAATTACGTTATGGGCTTATCATTTTAGAATATATCAAACGAGAGACATTGGGTGTAGAGTTAAAGTTAAAACCTCCGTGTTGTAAGCCCAGTGCTTGTTCATATGTGTCGTATTAGTTTGTGATGCCTCGTGTTTTAGAACGTGTCTGGAAATGTAATAGTTTTAAGTTTGTGTTACTTGAAAGTAACTGATCCGCAGAAAACTAATAACTTAGAAATTAATATTTGTCGTGAATAAACAGATTTTATGACCAATTAGAAAATATAGTTTTGTACAAGATTTGTTTTCAGATGTGTCACAGGCCTTAAGACCGCATGTTAATACAATGGAATTTATATTTATGTGTGTTGTAACATCTTGGATACATTTTATTCCCATAAAAACTGTAAGCAACACTAGTTTATAAAATGGACTCGTGTTCTAAAGCATACCAGTGGAAACAAGTCTACCTGGTATTAAAATGTGATAAAACACACAATCGCATCTGTTAAAGGTAATGCACCATTTACTAGGTTTCATATAGAAGTGTTATGCTACTACTTGTACACCGTTTTTAATTAAACTCGTAGGTATGTTTTGCTTGAAGAGTTAAAAAGTTAGCTCTTCTCTCTCTATCGATACAAACCCATGTAGCAATACGGTGTTTACCGTACCTGTAATGGAACCTGGCTTCGAGAAGACCTAGATGTGTTCTTCTAGTTGGATAAAGCTGTAATTGTAGCTTACAAAGCATGGTGTGAATAAACAGATGTGGTTGGTTGATTTGTTATATACACCGGAGGTTTGTAGACGATGTACGTCATCAGAAAATGGTTTTCATTGATTCAGATCTGTTCAACTGTTAATAGCCTACTGGACTGGAGCAGAGCAGCTGCACGTCTACAAAAACATTGTAGACTGCTATTCGCTGCTTAAAGGAAACGTTCTGCGCCAGACTCTAACTTTATATCACTTCAGAATTCGGAGTTTTAGTCTAACAGAAATTGGGGACTGTACGTGTCACAGTGATTGGTAAAAACGTGTTAACCTAGTGGTTCGTGGGCAAGTGAAATAAAACAATCTCGATCTCTTTACTTGTGCCTTCAACAAAAACAAAGTCAACATTTTGGTAATAGCAGTTTTTACGAACATGTTGAAGATAGTACTGTCGTTATCGCGGTTGAAAAAATAGTTATGTAACTTTTATCCGAGATAATTTAGGAGCTAGTAGTACAGTATATTAAATCCTAGTCTCATAGAAAAACAAAAACTAGTACTGTTTTATAACGAGCGTAGCCACCGTGTTTTAAGTATAGTTTGGCATCAGTGGAAAATTTTGGAATGGAAATTTAACGTGATACATATCTACTGACGTTTACGTTGGTGTGCGGATATTTAAAAAAGAAATGCGAATTATCTTGCACCTTATCGTTTCTTTGTTCCTCTGTCTTCTTTGTAGAAGGTGAACTAAAAATGATCTTGTCACGTTCGTTACCATGGAGAAGCTACCCGGGAAGGCACTAGATTATTTACGGGAGTTATTTTCACCGTCCAAGAGGTTTTCGTTATTTGAACCTAGAAGACCGTCTCTTACTTGATTTAAGAGTTCAAATGAATAGCAGTAGATAATTGAATATGATAAATGCTTTACATACAATGATAGCTATTTCACATTATGATATATAGCTAAATTATTAATTGAATATATGTTTGAAACAATTGCCTTTTTGTACAGTTGATTTTAATGTATAGTTTATCAGTTCGTGGTTGTGTGCACACGTGTGTCTGTAAAAAAGTTTATCAAGTCAGAAAAAAATTGATTACGGTATATTTCTTTGCAATTTAGCAAAAATGGCGCGGTAAAATATATGCTACGTTGGTAATTAACATATTCATTAGGTCCCAGAAGCATGTATTAAATAGTCAAGCTAACATTAGCCAATCAGCTACCAATAAACACGAAGAGACAAACAAGTTACGCGGATATATATTAATATATATTAATCGAGGTCTCTTATCCATGTATTGTAAATATTTTGGTAAGAAATGAATGTTTATATATTTTTACGACGTATAACCAGAAGTTCAAAAACAAACGAGTAACTACGTGAATTATGTACAGATCACTTTTTTAAAACCATTTTGAAATGTGTGTTTAATTAGGCATGCGTCAGTTTTTCTTTGTGCAATCGGATTTTCCTTTAATTTTTTTCCAGTTATGTACGTTTAACCAACTAAGGATTTCTTTAGACTTATCACATAGTTGAATTTCAACAATATAATGTGTACATGTTTTAATTTGAGTAATGGTTTGTTTTATAGTGACATAATAAATTTTAAAATGAAATGTAGTTTTTGGCTGATAAATGTGGATTACATAATTATGAAATTATTTACTCAGTAATACTTTTTAAGTGACTTCCTATAAATATCATATTCTTTCTTTCTTTATCGTTTTGAAATTATCAAGGTGATTGCCATATCGATCTGCATTTTTAACACCCAGTCCGCGAGACAGGGAAACATGTTTGATGGGTTGATGCCCAAACAAAGTTTTCCGGTACTCCAATTCTGAAAAGAGATTGAACTCCTTGTGGTATCTCAAATCAGAATTTCCCGACAGCGTGGCCAAATTCGTACTAGTTTCCAGTCTATAAGAGAGTAAAACCCATAACCCAATCCAAAATTCTACAAAAGATACAGTAGTGGCCGCAAAGTTGCGCAATACAAGATCTGGTTCCTCAGTTCTGTAAAGTCGTTTTCTCCACGGTTTCTGTAAGTTCTATCGATAGAAATGGACGAGAAAAGCTATAAAGTGGCTAAGTGCAGTACCTGCCTGAACATGAACACTTCTACTATTTTATGCAAGATGAACACAGTTCAGCCAACCCCCCCCCCCCCTAAACCCCCGCAACTCGTTGTCCAACACTGTTGAGAGGTGAGTTCTTTTGGTAGTTTCTTCTTTTTCTTTTTTTTCCTTAGGTTAACAGAACGACCACTTTATCGGAGTTCACATTCTTTTGTTTCTAACTTGGGTACTGGAAACCGTGGCATCTCTTTGTAGCCCACCCAATTCCCCGAATTCGGTTTCGTTGACTCGCAGACTGAGTGTTAAATAAAGGTTATAAGTTGGATCGTATCAAGTATTCAGCGTTATCAGAACTTTACAGATGTTATTGTATAATATGAATAAGATTATATATAGATTAGATGGCTTAAGAAACCTTTATTTTATATCTTGGATAAAGTACGTTGATGACACACGGTTACTACCCGTGCGACCTTTTGAAGTGTTTGTTTTATCCAAATATAGCTCGGAAGCCATCGAAGGGGGCAAGAATGTAAACTCGCGAAAACCGCATTTTGGTACAATTAAAATATTGGAATTCTGTCTTTTCCTGAAAAAAGAAAGTTTGAAGTTCAACAGAGAATCAAGAAAACAACATAAACTCGTACAGTTAAAGCTTAACTGACATTTACTGTTGGTACAGTATAGAAGTAGCAGTGTGTTCTTCGTTGGCCAGAATAGTAGTTTCCAAAGTAGAGACTGTGGACCCCGGAGGCCGCACGAAAATGTCAGGGTTGGGGCCTCAACAAACGCAAAATACACAGTATTAATAATGTACCCACTATCTTGTAGATTTATATTGGGTAGAGGTCCTCAGTTAGGATGCGCAATGTTCTGGGGGTATAGAACTGGAAAAGCTTGGGAACCCATAGGATAAATCGTACATATTGCATATTCATTGGCTGGCGCTGTGTTTGAACTCTGAAACTGTCTTCCTTCTTTAAGCATTATGTCCAGTTTTCTATATATAGTCTGCAAATTAACAGAAAAAATTGTTTTATTACACTTTTATATCGTTTGTTAGAAAATCAGAATATTTACCTATTTTAGCGTTGTGAAATTCTTTTCCAGATTTCTTTTTTAAAGATAAACTAGATTTTTACAATAATATTTCTCAAAAGAGGGCTCTCGAATCCTTGACAGTGTTACTGTGAAATATTGTCCAGAACAATTTATCCATTCACCGTGGGTACGCTGTCAAATTTCACTATTCTGTTAGGCAAGAGTTCACAGTAGATAGATTCCTTCCCTCTTGTCTGTCAATTAACAATTAGAGACTGCTATGCCCAGTTAGTCCTCTGTGTAGCTTTGCAACAACAAAAAAATCAAAACAAATCATTCGTTATTGCACATTACCACATTGTTCCATGTCTGCTCCATCCATTTCAACAGTCAGTTGAAAGCAATAAAAAAAAACGTCTCTCTTTATCTGTTAATGCGTATCAGGATAGCTTACAAAGGGGTGCATAATTATGGCTCACCCTGTACTTATAGCTTAGTTCAACTTACAGTTACACATGTTAATAACACCAAGTTGGTGACTTGTCAGTTTGTATTGTTCATCCCCTGGTCCAGTATTGCTGTCCTGCTTGTAAGTTCTTTTAGAATCTTTCTACATTTATGTGGACTTCCTCTCCTTTGAGGTACCTCACATATCTGTTCAAGTTTCGGTGAAAATGTTAGCTGTTGACATTCTAGGCAGTTTATTGCATTAACATCTTGAAATATTGCTTGTATTACAGAAAGAACATATGTATAAGCCTACTAACTATTCGTTGTGATTCTATATATATATATATATATATATACTTAGTTTTTAAAATTCTAAGAAAATAATCGTATTTATTGCAAATATGATTTTTCAAGCTCATAAAACTTACTATACCGCATGAGTATGCACCAAATTTTTGGGTGATGTATTTGTGTGTTTATATTATATTTCTGTGTTGTACCATCGAAAACATAGATCGAACGTCCAACGTGCTAACACCGAACCTACTTCTTCAACATCTACATCACAACAAGTCTGGCGCCACGAACCTCGTCGCCAGGTGTCTGACAGTTCCGTGTCTATTGTGATATCCAGCTGTCCAGGTAGAAAAACCGTGAGAGCTGGTTATAAAAGTTGTGTTTGTGTGTGTGTAGCAAGATTCTCGTTCTCTTGATAGTTGAATTTCCATTAAAGAATGCACTAATACATTACGTGTGTCGAGTCTGTGTTGCTTTATAAATATTTTTATTAGACCGCTAGAGTGAGAAATATTTTATCATGTATTCTCTTGATACTGGCATGTAATAAGTTAGCTAGGTTAATTCGTATTTTTGAATTATCGTTGATGATATTCATTACTCTAATGATACATTTTTATGCATCATTTGATACGCTTTCATATTTTCTGTTAAACTGTGTACATGCGCCACGTATGCATTGCCAGTTCGTGTGGTTTTTTAAAATTATCAATCTAGAAAGTAAAATATAACCTGGAATGTATGATTACGACATGAATTATGGTTATCCCTTTCATAATCTGAATCACCCCCACCTTGATACTGGTTCGTTCGTTTCGTTGTTGATTTTATTGACTTGGTCTAGTTCATCTATTCCATTCGTGCAAAGACGAGATCTGAAGCTTCAACATGCTGTTGCCACTACAGAAAATAAAATCAATATTTAGGGGCAGAAGTTCAAATTGAAATTGGAAAGCCCCGAGCTCCTCAGGTGTTAATGATGTACTGTTAGTAATGTTGTTTAAAATGAGATTTTAAAATATGCATTCACAACTAAAAGGTATTAAATTGTCTAACCTTTGATCCTCTGTAGAACGTGTAGAAGGCCACATATATGTTATTTTGATATCACTGTATTAATTTAGAACCAGACCATGGTCCATACCAACGACCATGCAAAGTACAGCGACAGCTTCGGCTCGTCACACCTTCACCTACGCCCCCTAGTGATAATAGGCAGTCACGCAGTTCGGCAACGGAATCATCTCGACCTGCTCCTCGGTTGCAACGACAAGCTCCTGTTCTTGGAGCATGGAAAACATCACCGTGGTATACCAAACTTCACGTGCCTCCTAAGCATGGGTTTGTATCAGAGCTGATAATTTTGCAATCAAGTAATTAAAGCCTCGTGAAATCAGACACCTCCCCAATTTCTGATACCGTTAACAAAAAGCGAAATTTTCACAGGTACTTAAGAATTTAAAACATTTCATGCTGAATGTTTTACTTAGAAAAAAGACAAAAGAACAGGAAGTTTTCCAGAGAATTTCTATAGTACTTTGAAGGATTTATTTTACTTTTCAAGTTTGCACTCTTTTCAACAGCTAGTGAAGATAAAATATAGTTTCATCCTTTGTCCAAGTGTAATAAGGCTATCATATCTACGAAATTATTCTCTTGTAGATCAATAGAACATTGACTAGTTATTTAATATTTTTTCTAACTTATGTCGACCGGTTTTGGTGATAAGACGTGATGTTATTCGATATTTTGTAGTTTTAAAAAAGAAGTTAAAGTCCGAATTACGTCTTTGCCTCGGCTAAGGTGTTATAATTGCCATACCCTGCATATGAAATAAACATACACGTGTAAAAGAAAGTATTGTTATCGTATATATGCTGGCCTTGTTACAGTATGTTAATATATACACCTGGAAAAAAGTTAAGCACCCCCGTGTTTTTTTCAAGTGATTCAGATTCGACGTTCTTGTG
>NW_013665867.1:395076-402923 GCF_000517525.1 Limulus polyphemus | reverse complement strand
CACAAGAACGTCGAATCTGAATCACTTGAAAAAAACACGGGGGTGCTTAACTTTTTTCCAGGTGTATATATCAGTCATGTGGCGTATTTAGTCACTTGTTTACTTATTCGTTTATGCATCCTCACTTGGAAGTTTATATTTGAAAGACTTCCATTCATGGTAATGATTACTCTGCATTGTTGGCATAGTATATGGACTTAGGACTAACTTAAACTTAGTCCTAGACGAACTTCGCGAGATATTACGTCCTAAAATATACTTAATAGGAAAGATACCCAACTGATGAAAACATCTGTTCTAATCATTGTAGATAATATAGTTTGAACATATTTAACTAGCTATACATATTAGTAATTATATAATTTTAGTTCTGATATTAGACAGGTTGCTATGAACAAAACTAATGTTAATTAGTTTATTAGTCCTAGCTTATAAAGGAAGACATTGTTACCTTTTTATAAATATTACTTTTTTCGTCTAGTATTGTTTCAGTGGCTTTTAATTTAAGCACTAAAGAAATGTTTTTTTAATAGCCTGGTTTCGCGTAAATCATTGTGTAGGATATACTTAGGGATTAGCCTGAAGGTTTTATATGAAAATGTCTAATGTTTATTATTACTTAGTTCGTAGAAACTGTTTCTGTCAAATAACTTATTTTTACCCGAAAACAAATCTACTTTATTGTTTAAAATGAAAACCAGTCAATAGTAGAAGCTGAAAATGCTTGCACTCGTAATGTCTTGGAAGTTTCCTTGCTTTGTTATGCTCGAAAACCAAGTTTAGAAAATTGTATTAATTTTGTTCAGTATGAGTGCGCTATTAATTAGGTTGTGTTTTAAAGATTGAATTTTTATTACTAGTTGGATATTAGAAGACTGTGCTTGTGTTTTTCTAGGGGAAGTTAGCCACTTTGAATATATCGACCAAATGCAGCTGTTTGATTGAAACACTTCGAAATTAAGCGGCCTGAAGTTAAGTTTATATTTGTAACATTGGCATTCGAGTGTCCCTCCAAATGTCAAACACAACTGACATTCGCGGTGAAAAAGTGTAACGTTTTAGGGTCTTTAATAGTCGAATTTCGTGATTTTCAAAGTTACTCCTTTAGAGATACAATATGTATCCAGTACATATATTCGTCTCTTCAACATGCAGGTTAGTCTCTCAGGTTAGTAGAAATTGGTGGCATTCGCAGAAGAAAAACGTAACTTTGTTATGGAAGTTAAAAGTCCAATTGCATCACTTTGAATACTCTCTACCTATTTTTAGTTTCTGCAAATATTATAAAAAATATCTGAAGGGTGATATTCGTATGCAAAAATATTTTGTCACACTCACAAAAAAAACGTGACTTTGTAGAGGGTTTTGAACATTTGAAATTTTCTTAACGCTCGTCAACTGTCTTAAAGTGCCATATCTAAATGTCATAAAAAGGGCCATATTATTTACTTATATCGTCAAATGAACGCACTGGGCTGTTCCCCCCCCCCCCTAATAATGTAATAAATATGTTTTTTTTATACATAGAAAACAGCCCAAGGTTTCACAAGCTTTTGAGAAAATGTGAAACTCTTATGCTTATATGCACCTGAAAAGCATTTGGAATTATAAGAAGCTATCCCCATTTTTTTCGAAAAGTAAAAACAAGAGGGAATCCTCAATAACCTCGGTACTTGAAATTCTTTTAGGCAGAATTAGAGTAAATTAATCTATGAGACTTTGGTTTTTAAACCCATTTTATTAGCTACATTGTTGTGCGCCAGCAATACCAAGCGTGGGGCGCGCGTATACTCGATTCGATTTTATTACTCATCAGAATTTCTACCAGCCTACCCTCAAATTGAAATTATTTTAGGCAAGATTAGAGTAAATTAATCTATGAGACTTTGGGCGTGATCAAATACATCAATAGAAAGGGTTTGACCTTCTAAGTCCAAAACTGTAATTATATCTCGAATCGGTCAAGAGATGAAGGAGCTATGAGCTAAATCTTTGAACTTGGGGGGAAAAAAAACCTTGGAACCGATCTGTGAGCCGCTATGCCGCGGCTGAAAATCGCCTATCATTCATCAGGTACCAGTATTTTACATTTAAATTCCAAAATTTTTCTCGAACTGAATGTTTCAAAATATATACCCGCTTTTGTGGCAAATGTTAATTTTATGATATTTTTTATGGCGCCTTCAAAATGATTAAATTCGACTATAAAACCCTTTAACAAAGTTACTTCTTTTCTTGTTTTTTTTTCTTCTGTGAATATCAGTGTAGAGAAGAGTTATAATGTTTGAAAATCACCAGTTTGTACTATTCATATAGATTTTGCATACTAATGTCACTTTTTCTGATTCAAACGGATAGATATTCGCATGCGAATTTTCCATTTATTATGGTTTTTATAGCCCCATAGAAATAACTGAAGAGCAGCTGGAAAATGATGAAATTTGACTATGTAAGCCCCTAGAATGCTACACTTTTCATTGAAATCTCGTTAATGTTTTACTATATAGAGTAACATTTGCATGGAAATGTCATGAATATCAAATATCGGTTTAACTTTCGGCCGCTTCAAAACCAAACATAGCAAGCAACAACTGTATTTTGTAGATGAAGATGTAGCACGTGCTAATTAAATGGTAGTGAAATACTAAGTAACTCGGACGTTCAGGGGTAATGGTGAAAGTTAGCTGTATTATGAGGAAAATATGCAATATTAGCTCTACCACAGTGTGCATTGTAAATAAATAAATGTATATAAAACATATTGGTTATTTATTAACTTGCCTAAATATCTTATCTCCCGAGATTTTGCAAAAACTTCTGCTTTATTTGTAGTATAAAGTGAAGACGAGGTTAAATAATATTGTTACAAGATTTCTAAAGCAGCGTTTTTGTGGTGCATATAACTTGTAACAATGTGAATTTCTTCGTGAAATCGAAAAACAAACCACGTGTCCTAATGTTGTGTGCAGTAAACGTGCTTTTCTTGTCTGTTATTTGGTCATACGGGATGACTTTATAGATTTAAGGCCTACGTTACTTGATAGTAATTGAAAGATGTTTCTGTTTAAGTATTAGAATAATTATTTGAAAATTAACCCATGCGACGTTCGTCTCGCCAGATGTCTAGACGAGATCGGGAAGACTGAAATCAAATCAATACAAAAAACGAAACTTTCTCCAGTATATTATTTGTGTGCAGCCACCTGTTTTACATAAATCATGTTTCATTTGATTCGGTTAACAGTTACACGTAGCGGTTGCATCCACGTAACTTGAAAGGTATCTGTTGAAACGGTAAATTCTTGCGGGTTTGCACACACACACACAAAAAAGTTTTCAAATGGATATTTTCTAGATCATATAGAGTGAAGGGGAGACCGTGTAAAAGGAAATAACAAGATCCCATTCCACCATGGGTTGTTTGAATAATCTTGTGTGATTCAACTAGTAACTGTTATTTTGCAAACCTTATCATGTGAATTAATATTAATTGGTTCATACTGTGCAGATTGTATTGTATACATCAATACTTATTTTGAAAATATTTTGTGTACGTTTTAAAAGATAGAACAACTGCAAATAGAGTGTGGTGTATACAGAAAGTTTTTAAAATAGTTTTATTATAATTTTCAAAAGAAAATTGCATGTAAAAGTGTGTCAACAATTTTTAAACAAATGTGTTTGTCTGCACACAATTTTAGTTATTTTTTTTTTAACTTGAGAAATTTTCAGGTGTATTGAATTTAAATTTAAACTACATTTTAATATGTTATTTGATCATACTACTAATTCATCATGTTTCTACCCAAAGATAAATGATTGTTTTGTTACAACATTGAAACTACTTGATACTGTTTTGCCACAAATAAGAAAAATAAGTCCTGATCTGTATTATTAATCACTATAGGTGTTTATGACTCCTTGATTACCTTTCTAAAGTAAAGATAACAAGAGGAAAGGCTATAACTTATAACAAATTACCTTAATTATATCATAACATCTAGCTGTTATCTTGAGCTTCACTAAAGGAAGGCTAAGCTATATATTGCAGATGGTGCTTTTTGGCAATCACTTGTTATTGCTTTGTAAATTTACATGCATGGAGAAAAAAAAAGCTTTTTGAGAGCAATTATAACTTGACATAGAAGATGTCTGGTTGGCCATGGCTTATGAGTTAGTTAGCATGCCTAGGCTGTTAATTTGAAGGTTTATGATACTCATCCCATTGCCTTGCAAACAAACTCTGCATTTTGAGTGCATCATGAAAGTGATAATTAAATCTCATTTTTCAGTCGGACAAGAGTAGCCTGAGAGTTGGCTGTGAGTGTTGTTGAAGGGTTATTTTCCCTCTAGTCTATCACTTCAGTACTAGGGATGGCTAGTGCAGATATGCCTTGTTTAGCTTTTCACAAAAATAATAAAATGAACAGAAGATGTCAAGAAAATGATATTGGTTAGATAGGTTTTATTTCTTGATTATTTCAAATTGTAAGATGGAAAGCTGTTAGGTTTTCATATGAATTGTAAGTTTAGGTCTCCTTCCTCATATCTTATGGAATATTTCTTGTTATAATACATGCAAATTGTGCACTGAAAATGTAAACAGATAACTGTGTAGCGAACAAGTTAGTTTTGAACTAGAACTTTTATGCATTCAAAGAGTGTAATTATTTTTTGTAGACATGCTTTAATAGAGTAAAACAAGTGAAATAATGTATTAATGTACTTACCATGAATATATGTGTAGATCACATAGCTGAACAAATCTACACAGGTGATGACTACTCTATATCTAATTTTTGTGTATTTTTTTATAGACCTGAACACCAGTTGTCAACATCAGAACCATTATACGAAGAAGAGGATGAAGAAGAAATCTTAGGGTCAGATGATGATGAACAAGAAGATCCTAAAGATTATTGTAAAGGTCTGAATATTATAGTTAATTACAAGCATAATCTGTAAAACTACAGTAGTTTAATTATGCATAGGAATTGCTAGCTGTTTCTAGGCTAGTACATAAACAACAATATTGCATAGAATGTGTTAGTTCAGATTTGTTAATCTATAAAAGCTTGATCACGTGGTTAGAGCTGAGTGATTAACTCAATTAATTGATATAATCAATAACCTATGAATATCAATTACATTGATTAGTATCGCATTAAAAAATTTATTAATTAATGTCAGGCTCATTAATTTATTACATTCAATTAATTTATTGTACTCCCATGGAGACTTGGATAGTAGAACAAATCCAAAATAGCAATGTTTGGAAACACTAATTTTGATTAATTGACTGTTTTTGTGAGTCGTGACACTAATCAACTGAACTGAACAACCTTGAATTAATCAAAAATAATAATGAAAAACCCTAATGGCAATATTTTGATATTTTGGATAGTTGAAATAATCAAAACCATAATAATCAGAATACGATTTTGATTAGTGTCATGACATTAATCTGTTTAATCATAATTTGAATTATTCAATTATTTTACATGACACTAATCAATATAAATGATCTCCATAGGTAATCACCCAGCTCTATAAATCACATAGCTTAAGATATTCCAATGCTACATGTTACACTACCAATCACTTTACGATACTAATCAAGTCAGTCTTTTGTATGTGGTATTAACACATTATTTAAGATAAATTATGTTTTCCATCACATAACTTATTAATTCAAAATATATTCAACAAGATTAGTAAAAAAATTTTAATTTAAAAAGGGAGGAATAGGGACCATCAAAAAAGTACAGAAACAAGTTGAATCAAAATGCAAAGATTATATTTTTAAGCCTACAACTAGAGACTCTAAAAAAAATGTATACAAACAAGGTTGGAAATAATGTCTTCATTATTTTCTCAAGCTACAAGTCCTTATTTTGGCTCCACAAAAATGGATAAGTACTGTAGACATAGAATCAAAATTGGGGTTTGTAGCTTGAGAAAATAATGTGGATACTATTTGTAGCCTAGTTAATTTACTTCGTTTTGAGACTAGTTGCAGGCTTCAAAGTATAATCTTTGTATTTTGATTAAACTTGTTTCTTTACTTTTTTGATGATCCCTAGTCCCCTTTTTAAATTAACCATTTTTACTAATCTTCTTTAAGTTTTTTATGTCCATTTATGAAGAACAAATTTTAAGCTATATACGTGCATATGCATTCAGTTGAATTTTACATCTTTTTCAGCAGTTTACTGCTGCGCTGGCTTTTTTGTTTTACACCCAACTACCAAACTGAACCTACTGAAAATAAATAACAAATGTACAACAAAGAATAAACACATATACTGGTATGCAACTACAACAAATAAAAAGTAAAGTTGTTCTCAAAGGATCATCTTAAAGGCAAAGATTGTATCATCACAGATTTAATAACTGGCTTTCATCAGAGTCACAGTGTAATGTAACAAAAAATGAACAGCAACAAAGCAATCTCATCAGAATGGAATAGTGTTTCTTCTAAGATGATACAACACAGATTAATGCAATGTAAACAAATGCAGTAACATGCTTACCTTGTTAGGTCTACATGACACATATATGTTTTTCAACAGTCTGCTGTACACAAGTGTTTGTTAGAATAAGGCGACACAAATAATGCATGCCAAAATGGACAACAGTGACACAGCGTAAGTTGTCAATAATCAGTAACACTTATCTCCACTACCTTAACACTAACTATATAAAAATAGCAATAGCTATATGAAATAGTGCTATATGCAGTGGTAATAAATACCGAATATCACTCTCGACTTCAGCTAACTATAAGAAACAGTAGAAAGAATCACCACCATCATCTGAGTAGGAAAATCTACCATGGTAGTCATCCAGTGTTAAAAACTTGCTGAAATATAGTCATGGAAATCCATGGAGACAGCAAACCCGAGTAGGGATATGCAACAGCAAAATCGGGACCCTTTCAGCTTTCACACGGTGGTTTCTAATGAATGCTCTAGAACAAATGGGCAAATTTAGATTTTGTCTACAATCATGAAATCTCTTATTTTGCTTATTTTGTCAATGTTTAGGTGGTCTTAACTATTCAAAAGGAAGGTTTTGAGTGTTGTTTCAAGAATAAGTCTGTTTTTAAGGTGTTTTTATCCAAATGTTTTTTTATTAAAGTTTTAAGTTCATGATAAAATTAATAATTTCTTAGTTTCATTCATCTTGATGTTGCTCATGGTTGCACTTTGAGAGTTTGATGTACATGTAAGTAAATTGTACTTTTTATATCCTTTCCTGTGGTTCATTTATCACTATTATTTGAAATCTACACAATTATTCAGCCGTCTTTTAATTTATTTTTGTTCATCAGAAGTTTACTTTAAACATGATAGTTTGTATTTAATAAAGTTACTGAAATTCATAAAAGTACAATAATTCTGGAATTGTATTTTCATTTCAAACTGTATACAGCTGTTTTGGCTTTATAGAAAGTCATCTTGTGTACCAGTTGCTAATAACTAAACAGCTTAACTCATTTCTTGTTACGTTGTCATTGCAGCATAACTCATTCCTTAGTAGGTTGTTGTTACTGAAAGTTTAAAGTAAATAGATCTGTTTTTCTTTCTACCTAATGACAAAATGTCTTTGTTTCATGTGATCCGGGCATTAAATTTGTTCCTATTTGATTAACCAATTGGATGATTTATTTTAATATGCGAAATGGTTTGCCTCTGGTGATATTTTGATCTTTAGATAAAGGAGTTAAAGTAACTCTTAAAGTTAACTGAAATTACCAGTAACACAGGACTGTGATGGTTTTATTATATTTAAATGTTTACGTTTTATAGTAATTCCTGTATGCTGAATCCGAAAATGATATCCAT
>NW_013665867.1:380178-395066 GCF_000517525.1 Limulus polyphemus | reverse complement strand
AAAACGTCATAATGCAATACATAAAAAGAAAGACCACAGCACATAGATTTGAGGCTTAAAAGACATAGATTTCACAACAAAAAAAATTAGATGAATGAGGATGCATATTCTTTTGGCATCAATGTTTTTCTCTTTTCTTCATAATAATAATAAAAAATTTTCATTGTGGTAAACAAATTGATAATTTGATCTAAATAAGTTTTTTTTTCTTCCCAATTTGTAAAAAATCCTTACGTGATAGAAAAAAAAAAAGAGTATTATTTTCAAGATCTTTGTAGTTGAATTATAGAAAATCTGTTATTAAAACCAAAACAACTTTTATGAAGTTGAAACTTGCATGCCTGTGTAATTGCGCACCGTCTTATTAAATAATCTTCTTTTCTAATTTCATTTTACTTTGTCCTTCACTTTATTTAAAAAAATATAGATGTAGTTTGTTGTGAAATAATGACTTGCACTTAATGGTTTACCACCTTGCGTGAACTGGGTACTTTTTGCCATATTTACTTAAATAACTACATATAATTACTTCACCTACATAATGGTGCTATGCTATATGAAATGGATAGTATATTTATCATTTCTACATGATAACAAACTAATGAGTAGGTAATACTTTGGCATACCCATAATGTACAACTGTATCCAAAGCAAAAGATGTCGCATCTGCTTGCACTACCCTGCCAAAAGCATGTAATTTTTTCCACACCTATGGGAATTATTTAGTCATCTACATGTACCTTTCAACATGGAGCAGGTATTGCTTGTCACACTGTGTGAGGCAGGCAAATTTCTTTCACACTGCCACATACTACTCCTGTTTTAGAATACACATTCCTTGGTCACACATTATATCTACCAATCTGTATAGATCAGGCCCTTTGATACATGTACCATTAATGAATCGGGTCCTCACCGCTACACTTGCGTGCATAGTTCTCTATGAGTTAGTAATTCTTGTCTTGTTTGTATATTCTACCCTGTGTGGAGCAGATAATATTTACTTTCATGGAGCTAGTAAATCTCTGCCACTTCTAAATGCAGAAAGTTACAAAAAAGAAAAGATGTGAAGCCTATTTAGAAAGATAAAAACAATTCAATATGTCTCTATGTTGAATATCTTAGCAAGTGCAGTTCTTACATTTTCTGATTAATAATGTCTGTTATGCCTAAATTTCCTTTTCAGTACAGAACTTGTTATACACTATATTGAAAGGTCATTCATTTTCAATTCTTATTTATTGCTTTTTTTTCATAACATTGCATAAAATAGTAGTTTTTGCTATTAATTAACACTTGGAATATTTCATATTTCTGCTAACTTCTGTATTAATCGCAGGTTACAGACTGATGCCTTTAAAAATTATCTATTTTTATTGAATTTAGCATCCAGATGATGTTATTTTAAACATTTCTGATTCATAAACATGAAAAGATATTGATAGAATCTAATTGTACTTAAATATAGGAAAATTAGAACCCCCCCCCTTAGTAAACACCATTGTTAAAGAAAACTTTAAAATAGTGAACTATATAAAACTCTTAATGGAGAGTTTGGAGGACATGGAATTTTATTTTGGAAATTCCTATATTTTAGATATTAAAGTAAGAGAATATGAAAATGAGTGATTGTAAGATGATGAAGATCATACCAGTAATGGTTATTTTTACTTGGCTCACTCATGTAGTTAATTTATGATTTAACCTTGAATTAATCAAAAATAATAATAAGAAGAAACCATAATTACAGTATTTCGATTTCTTGAATAGTTGAAATATAAAACACTAATTTTCATTAATTGGTTATTTAGTCGTGCATTTAGCACCTCATAAAAAGTGAAATTATCATGGTGTCTGTAATTTAAGACAGTAATTACTGCTTCTTGTTGGTTCATAATTTGTTTCTTCTGTAACTTATAATATTTTTTTTGTCTCTGCTATCCATTTAAGTGCAGTCATAAAGCAGTTTAGAGTGAATTAATAAAAAATGTATAAGGAGACTTTCAAGAATCATTCCTATGTCATGTTTAAATATGTTTTATTTAAAAGCTAAAAAAGAGTTTTTAATCATCTCTTCAGGAGGCTATCACCCTGTGAAGATTGGTGATCTGTTCCATGGGAGATATCATGTGATTAGAAAGCTTGGTTGGGGTCACTTCTCAACTGTATGGCTGTGTTGGGATCTGACGTAAGTATACGTTTTGACTTGCTTCACTCACCAACCTTCAAAGAGAGGTTTTCTAATATTAAAGTTTTTTAATCATCTTTAATAGTGTTGTTATCAAAGTTAGGATAGATATGTTAGTCAATACTTGTGTCATATGTGTGGAAATACCTTGAATCTTTATAAAATGGGTACTCAAATTGCATGTAAAGATTATAAATTTAAGAAATTGATTAATATCAAACTATTTAGGAATCTTAACAGATAGTTTGGAAGACATGGAGATTTATTTTGGAAATTTCTATATTTTAGATATTAAAATAAGAGAATATTAAAACGAATAATTATAAGATGATAAATTTACATAACTTGCATAGGATCATACAATGATGAAGGAAATTAATAAACTGTATTTTCTAGTATTTTAACCACAAAAAAATTCTGCTGTTATATTTTACAGTCTAAGAAAAGTAGTTCCTCTTACGTGAAAATATATCAAGCACCTCTAAATCGCATGTCTATGACACTTGTGGAAGTCTTATCTTTTACCACCTAAAACTCGTTTTAGTCTTTCCTGAAAGTTGCATGGCATGACCTGGTAGTTAGGGTGTTTGACTCGCAAGCTGCAGGTCATAGATTTGAATCCCATTACTGAACGTGTTCGCCCTTTCAGCTGTGGAGGTGTCATAATATGATAATTAATCCTACTCTTCAATTAGAGTAGTCTGAGTTGGTAATTGATGGTGTTGACTAACTGCTGTCTCTCTAACCTATCACTTCTAAATTAGGGACAACTAGCACAGATAACCCTTGAGTAGCTTTGAACAAAGTTCAACAAAACAAACAAACCACACCTAAAACTCATAAGAAGATATTTTCTATAAGGCACTGCTTTTTGGTGTGCCCTGTGATATTTATGAAGATTAAATAATTGGAATTTATCAGAATTTTCATTTGAATAGTTTTACTCAAATATTTTTTTTGTATTGTAGATTTCTATAAGAAGCTACAGAATTGTGCATAAGAAAAATCACTGATGTGGGAGGGAGTTGCAAAGTGAGGGTGCTTGGATAGGCATGCAGATTTTATAATCTAGGGGGGTTTGGGGGGCATGCCCTCCAGAAAATTAATATAATTTTCAGTTGCTGTATAAGTCAAGTATGTTGTAGCACTTCCAGTTCTGATGTCTCAGAAAATTACCTATTGTTATTGAACATAGCATCCGGATGATGTTACTTTAAGCATTTGTGATTCATAAACATGAAAAGATATTGATGCAATCTAATTGCTTAAATATAGAAAAAATTAGAACCCCCCTCAGTAAACACTCAATGTTAAAGAAAATTTAAAATAGTTCAAATAGTGAAACATATGTAAACTTATAAATCTAAATTATTCAAAGAATGTGAAATTATTCCAAGTTTAGAATGAAATGATGAGTCAAGATAGTAATTCATTCACTTCATTTCAAATAACAATTAAGAATTTTTAAATAATACAGTGTTATTCAATATGATGCTAGCACTATGGCTATGTTGCTCTATAAATTACTTGCACTTTATCTTTAAAGCATGAAAAGATTCAAAAATAGATATATTATGGAACCTGCCCTCCAGTGGCACAGCGGTATGTCTGCGGATATCCAATGCTAGAAGCCGGGTTTCAATACCTGTGGTGGGCAGAGTAAAAATAGCCCATTGTATAGCTTTGTGCTTAACTTCAAACAAATCGTGAAACCTATTTGAATTATATTCATTAAAACAGATGAATAATGAAACAAGTCATTAAGTGTTACTATTAAAATTCTGTAGCTTTGTTTTATAATGATGTGCAGAATATGGATATATCCTTCATCATTGTCATGAACAACAGATGGGTTGATCTATCCATAATGCTTATTCATTACCTTAAGTATGTAACGGAATTACCAACTTTTATTCATTGTGCAATACAGAATAATAGATTTCGTGCTACATTGACTTATATCATATTCCGGGAGTGGCATAAAAGTTTGTTCTTGTACCTAGTAATAAAGTTTTTTACTGCTTTTAAATAGTGCTCAAAAGATATTTCCTATATAGTTTAAAAGTTTAGCTTGCATTGATAACAAGTAAAAATTCCTAATTTTGGCATTTCCAGTGCAAAAAGGTTTGTAGCATTGAAGGTTGTCAAGAGTGCTTCCAACTACACAGATACAGCTCTTGATGAAATCAAGATTCTCAGATCTGTAAGCATTTCTTATTCTTTTCTTTCAGTTTAGATTATATTCCAATAAAACAAAATCGTTTATTGTCTTTTTTACTAAATTCTGGTTAAGTTGCTTTAGTATTTATACATCATAGAAAATCAATAAATCACATGTAAATAAAAGTTTGGAGACGGCTTGACTGGGTAATGATAAAACATTCAAGCCATCTCAAACCTTTTTTCTAAAAAGTGGGTTCCTCATTATCAAGTTTTAAATTACATGTAATTAGATTTACTGCAAAATGTCTCAAAGCATGTCATGCATGCTTTGAGCTTAAAATATTAATAATGATAAAATTTTGTGATTTAGATTTAGAGAATCTATTACCTTGTACATTGCCATAGACTTACTAAACACTTCAGTATTTTATCAATACTTACTAACGTTATGATAGCAAGACAAAGCCAGAAGGTATATTAGAAACTATATAGTTCATAATAAAAAGGGTTTTGTGTATTTTACGTAGAAGAAAGTACTTTTACACCTCTTGTAATGTTTCATATGAATAGCAATGTTTTCTTTTCTACTGAGATACACCATTGATTATGTATGGTGCTGACAACAATACAAGATTTTTTTTTTACATACAACACCTTAAATTTTGCGTACGCTGTTGAAAATTCTCCAATGGAAGATTAAAGTTACATTCAGCTTAGTTTTATCAAACATAATTTTAACATTCTTTTTTTTTTAAAAATCTTGCTGTGAACTACATAAAAAAATTAATTTTATCATGTTTGAAAAAGTTCTTACAAAAACCTGCTTGTGTTATTTTTTTTATCTAAAATAAGTTGAAATGATGACTGCCAAAATACTCAGACATCTTTATACCGTAATGTACAGATAGTTGCTGGAAATAACGAAAAATATCTCATAAACCAGGATTTTTGTAGTATTTACATCTAAGTATACTTCATTGATTTATTGTATTGTGAGTCTGCAGTTATTTCTATAGAATTGTGAAAATAGATAGAAAATATTATTTCTTTGCATAGAGAAAGTTTAAATCATACAAAGAATTACAGACATTGGTAGTTTTTGTTTTAGTAAACAGTTTTGGAAATGAGGCTGCAGAAAGATTGTTGGAGTAAACAGTAAATTACTATGAAAACTTAAGCTAGCATAGACTTGTTTACTATGAAATTTAATATGTCTACAACAGAAGTTCAGAGAGAAATCAACAGTTGGCCAGATGGTTTGGCACTCGACTTGCAATCTGTGAGTCATGGGTTCAAATCCCCATCCCATCAAACATGCTCGTCCTTTCAGCTGTATGGGGCATTATAATGTGATGGTCAATCCCACTATTTGTTGTAAAAGAGTTGCACAAAAGTTGGTGGTGATGACTAACTGCCTTCCCTATAGTCTTTCACTGCTAAATTAAGGATTGCTATCTAGATAGTTCTCATGTAGCTTTTCGCGAAAATCAAAACAAACCAGACATCATACTTTTCAACCAATCACATGTACTTCCCATTTGCCTTTCTCTCTCCCATTCCTGTGTATGTGTGTGTATGTATTTCATGTATATATGCTTATGACATCATACTTTTCAAGCAATCACTTGTACTTCCTCTCTCATTACTGTGTATGTTGCATGTATATAGATCAAATTATCAGGTCGAATTTATTAATTAATATACTAGTTTTATTTGACCTACTTACTTACTTCCATTTCCAACAATTCTTTTAAGTAAATCTAGTAGTGTATTTTGTATAATTGTTTTGAACATTGTAGTTCTTCTTCAACTTCATCCACAAAGTCTGCTGTGAAAGTTTTTATGCTATAATAATATTGTCTGCTAGTGCCTATGTCACAGAAAACATCACAAAGATTTGTGCATGGATGTGATTTCAACATTGTGTTACACAGTACTTGATTGGTTGCTTGTGTGAGTACTGACCAATCAGAAGTGACATATAAAAGAACACTCTTCCCTCTTTGTAAACAACAAATAACAGTCAATTTCATGATTTAGCTGTTGTATATTGATAATTTTTGTAGATTTTATAAAAAAAACTTTGCTGAAGGACTTAATTATGCACAACACAAATTGATATTTCACTTTACTTGCATCAGGTAGTATTCTTTTAGCAAAGTGTGTTTATATGGTAAATTTTGAACCTCATAAGATAATCTATTTCATTAAAACATAAGCCTTTAGATATGGGTTATTAATCATATTTTTTAAAACTTGTTCAATTTGTTTTTTATTCTTAATTTTAGGCTTTGTGCCAAAAGTGATATCAGAGTAATCGGGAGTAAAGTTTCTTTTATATTCAAGCTTTCTTATGAAATTAACCTGAAATCATCTTCTCCTGACTGGACCTTTTTGTGTGCATGTGTGTGTGTGTGTGTTGTTGTTCTTCTTCTTCATATGCTATGATGAATATATTAAATATAATCACACTTCAGAGACTAGTCTACTAAAACACAGCCAAGACAAGTTACTTTGTATAGACCAAAGGTCACCTTTATGGTATTTGATATGGTAACATGAGTGCATGTGAGCGCTTCGTTGTAACTTCTGTAGTGTTAGCCAAGCACGGGTGAAAGGTCAATATAATAAAAATAATAAATGTATATAAATGTATAATGTTATGAGATTTAAGCTATTTCGTCTAAACATTTATGTTTTCGTGTTATAATCTATGCCTCTTTCATTCTAGAATGAACACATTTTTATGTTTATTTCCTAATTTTTATGGTGGTTGCAAGATCGGTCAAATTTACTGAACCCATACAGAGATTAATTACTGAAAATAACAGATAGAATTTAAAGTTTTTTTTTTAAGAAATGTTTGACAACTATCTCGACATTATAAAGATTTTGCATATGAAATTTCAAAATTTTCTGAAGCATAAAAATATTTTTAATCTTAAAATAAAATTACTTTGCATGATACGTAGGCAAGATGTGAAAAGAAAAAAAAAAAGGCATGAGAGAAATATTGCTTTACAAACTTTACAACTTAATAAAAAATTAGATGTTTTGCATATAAAAGTATTGTAATGTTTACTGATAAACTGCCAAATTTTGTTAACATTTGCTTACTAATTTAAAAGCTATAGCATGAAAACTATAACAAGCACAAAATGGTTATGAGGTCGGTACCAGGGACTGAGCCTGGGTTGAAAGGGTTAAAGTAAAACGTGTTTAAGATTATAAGATTTGTGTCTGCCTTCTGCCTATGGAAATTTAGCATGTTTATTACTGTTTTTTATTTTTGTGATGATTTTTTTATTATTTTGAAGTATTATAATCAGTGTTTTGCATTTGTCTAATCTCAAGAAACTTCTGTATTAAACATGATTTATTGTTGCAGGTAAGAGAAAGTGACCCCGATGATCCATACAGAGAGAAAGTGGTGCAGTTGTTAGATGATTTCAAGATTTCAGGTGTGAATGGAACTCGTATCCTTTCTTCAAAAAAATAAGTTAGTGTTGCATAAAGAAAGCCAGAATAGTAATTATATATGTGTGTTGATGTGTTTTAGATTTCTGTAAGTGGCATAAATTAAGTCATCTAGGTAGGTCATAGTATCTATGCATTAACTTGTAACCTAGAGTTTTATTCAGTGATAAATAAAATAATAAACATTATGTGATAATGGTCTGAATTGACACTCCTACTAAGTTTTAAGCTTGTCACTAATATGTTTCATTTATGTCACTTATAAAGTTCTGTGTTATCATTTACTGTTTATGCAGAATTTTAGTTGTGCTAGGATATTCCCAATTCTTATGTAAAAGCTGCAAACACTATAGCAAGTTTAAAGGCTCCAGAAGAAAACTTCAGCTGAATGTGGGGGGAGGGAGACAAATTTCATCTCTGTTATGCTTGTATACAGTGCTACAGATAGCTAGCATATCTACATAAAATATGCATAAAGTTTTGAGAGATGCGTATCATTTTTTATTTTACATGTATCAGTTTTGAATATACTATCACTGATATGCCACAACATGGATTGGTGTGTCTGTTGGTTGCACACTTTTAGAATGGTTACTTTTGTGCATAGACGCTTGTATTATGCTTAAAAAGAAAGCAAATATTTATAGCTACAGTATGCAAGATTGAGGACTGTATTTTTAACAAGGCCTTTCTGTGGAGTGAAACAACTGTATTTAATGATCTCTGTTAAACAGAAGGTTGAATTTATTGCATCTGTCTGGAGTTTTCTTTAAATTTAACTTACTTGTTTTTCTAAAATCATGAATGGCAAATATTATAATATTAATATAAACAAAATCTGTTATTCTAAACTTAATAAACCTCTAAAAAGGTACTATGGTTATATAAATGTTGGTTAACAGCCCAGAGTGTTGGTTCCTTGACTTTTGTTCAGATGTATGTATGGTGTTTGAAGTTTTAGGACACAACTTACTGAAGCTTATTATTCGTTCCAACTACCAGGGTATACCTATTGCTAATGTAAAAACTATTATAAAACAGGTAAGCACTTCTATTAATATACATGCAGAATTTTTCTTTATTGGTAGACTAAAGATTGAGATTAAAACGAGTTCATTTTGAAAAGGGTGTTTTTTCACAAGAAAAAGAAAAAAATCCAGTTATCTTTTTGTTAATCTTCAGAAATATATGTATTGACTAAGTGATAATTTATTTACTTCTGGGCGTTGTTTGGAAATTAAAAAAGAAAAGTTTGATAACGTGAAATGTCTCATATGCACGAATGAAATAATATCTCAACATTTTTACTGAGTAGAAATGATGTAGTCAACAACAATGGAGCTGTTATTTGGTGAAAATTTAATGTTCTGTAGAGTATGAATTTAATGGTAATATATTGGTCAAGCCAAATTTGATAGTGTATTTTCAACCAAATAACTACATCCAGTTAAGGTATGTGTTTCTTAAAGTTACCTTGAGTAATTCTGATAAAAAAGGTTTATTTTATAAATAACTAAATGATTATGTATATATAAACAACACATACATATACAGTACATATTAGATTAGTTATTCCAAAGATGATAGGTGATAGATGACCATCACATGTTCATCTGTACCACCAGTTAGGAAGTTGTAGGTTTGCATTACCTACAACTAGGTATCAGTATGTGATAGTTATGAAACAATAAATTACAGTGGCCTGAAGTTAGGTTAATATTTGACATTTGCAATGAAAATTTGTGTTATTTTTGGAGCTTTAATAATTGAATTTCATAATTTTTAACATGCTCCTTTATTCCCATAGGGAAAGTATCTCCAGCATAGACATTGGTCACTCTATCCCACAATAAATACAATATTCATGGGGGGGAGTGTTGATCTGTATCTGAAATATCCTTATGAACAGTAAAAATTGGCAACAATAGCATGAGAAAACAATATCTCTCTCCAGTTACTCCCTAGGTGCCAGAAGAACTTCTGAAGAATGACATTCATATATTAATGTTGTCAGAAGAGTAAAAATTAGTTACACTCATAGACGAAAATGTAACTTTTTTACAGGGATTAAAAGTTAAATTTTAATTTCAAACACTTGCCAACCATCCCTTAGATGTAAGTAAAAAACAAAAATATCCTAAAGAGTGGCATTTGCTAGGAAAATCATGATCAGATTTTTAAACATTCAGTTTTGTATTTCATTGTCAAACATTGGTATCTGATGTGTAGTTTCCCAAGATGCATTTGGATGCTGGCACCTCAGCCAAACTAAACCACTCAAGAATGAGATACACGGAATCAACATAAGTGGATCTTTTTCACTAAACCATTGGGTCCACTGACATATTCCATTCGAATTTCCAGGGGCAGAAAATACGTAACACATTAACACAGCTCCAAAAGAACGTTTAAGTATTATCATGGAACCTATAAATATCATTAAAGAAGGCTCTGTTGGCAAATAGTAAACTGTAGCTATCCCATACTTGATATTAAATTTCTGTTTGCAGGTCTGAGGTACAAGTAAGTGTGCTACACAAAAATTAAGTAACATTTACATTATCTGAAACTTACTTTCCATTTCACCACACTGTATGCCTTTTTGTATTAATAACCTTGCAAGTGATAAAAAAATCAATGCTTGTTTCAAATTATATTCAAGCACAGGTTATAAATTCACTTTTGTCACATGTCCTTGGCAATTCTCCTCCTCCTCCCCTTCCCAGGCTTTAATGAAGAACTGAAAATTACCAGCAGAGGCAGCTTCATTCTTTAAAAAAAATAATGTAAAATTGATATGCAAAAAACATGAAACAATAAAAAAATAATTTATCCTGGATTCTTCTAAAAAAAAATGCACGTACAACATTATTGTGTATGAGATCGTATGTACAAAATACGTAGTTTTTCATGTTACATTATATTAGTGAATAAACTAAGTTACTTGTACATAATTTTGAATCCTTAATTGGAGGTTTATATAATTTGGTGAGGACAACATGATTAATAGTCCAGGTAGAATTGCTGAAATAAACAATTCTGAAAAGGGGTTTGTCAATCAGTTTATTCATCATTAAAGAGTAATAACCAAATTTCTTTATAAAATAAAGGAATATGAGTATTGTTTATTGATTTGAATGGTAAGTCTGGCTGAACTTTTACCCCATTCAACTAAAACTAAGCCATTGATGACTCCAAACTTTGGGGCCCTGCATGGCCGGGTGGTTAGGGCACTTGACTCGCAAATGCTCCCCCACCCCAAAATAAAATCTAAGCATATTGATCATGTATTATTTGACAGCTTTTATGTATAATAAACTCATTTTGTATAATTTGATTTAAAAAAATAAAACTTCTATAAACACTATTATATTTGATTTGATTTGTTTTAATTACCATTTTATTAAAAATTTAGATCAATTTCAGCTTTTTAATTTATTGCCTTCCCCTGAATGGAAATCTGGCTATGCCACTGATTTCTAGAGCAGTTGGGAAGCAGGGTTAACTCCCTAAACCTAGAAGCTAAAAATATCAACTGTAGTTATAAAGCTTTAACTGAAATTAAATTTAAACATTTACATAAACTCAATTATCTCAAGAAGTGTAGACGTGGATACTTGTTCTTGGAACATGCAGATGAAGTTATTCATAATTTATCAGACTCATTTGTCTGATGATGAGAAAATGATCTTTGCCAGAGGGTTACAATTTTCTATTCCCCCTAAGAAAGTAACCAAAGTGTATTATTTTTTAGGATCTGAAACTGTCCTCGATTGCTTAAGTGTAAAAGTTGGAAAAATGGAGGCATGCTGTTTGAACAGGTCAGAACTCAAGTCACTAGTTATTCCCTCAGGATGTTGCAAGATTTTAGACCTAGAAAAAAGAACAGTAACTTAAGCAAGGATGAAACCCACAAAAACATCTGGAGGCAATCTGGTTAATAGTAATATACATTTTGTTCCCTTAATCCAGAATTTTGCCAGTAATAATACCAGAGGTATTATAATGCTAAGTAAAGATTGCCAGATTGTATGTGTTTTAAAAGTATCCATAAATGATCTTAAGAGTATAGGTGCACGTATTGAGTAGGTAGTTAGAAAAGTCATGAATGTAACTTTTAATTATTTTTATGCATCAACTCCATATAAGTACCCCCTGCAATGATACTGTACTAAAACATTTTTATACAGTCTCTCGGCTTCATTAGCCTCAGATCATACTTGATGTAGCAAAGGTTCAATTCTAATATTGTGTCTTTTCCTTCTTTTCATGCATCACTGAAGAAGTTACCTAGCCAATATATTACACATTGCTGGGCTCTTCTTTTATTTTCTGCTCCCAATATGTTTTTTGCCTTCTTGTTACTTCTGGAGTATAATGCAAGGTTTTTCTCTTCACTAATGACCATCAATTTTGCTGGGCATTTCTTTATCCATTGACATCTTAACATGAGTTATTCCTTTCAGTTCTACAAACTGGAGTAACTTGCTTCCTTTTTCAGGATTTTAGTTTGAAATGTTACTTTCTTTTTATAGGCCTGACTTGTCTATATCATTATTTGTTCCTTTAAACTATAATCTATTGCATTGACATCCTCAGAATAACCACCAATCAATGCTTATCAAATGAAACATCATTTCTACCTTACCTTCAAGGGACCTTGAATATTTCCACCTTAACAACTATCAATGGAAACTTGGTCTTCTTTGCAACAACCCTTTTTTGTTTGGTGTGAATGTCCTGAAAATCACCTTCCATGCATGCTTAATAATGGTTTTCTTGATAAGGCTATTGAATTTGATTATCTTCACAATCAGACCAATTAACATATCAGGTTTGATATCCTGACTGTCATTACCAGATGGTGACCTACATTAAGAAATTAAGTCAGTGTTATTAATACACCAAATTCCCTAAAGTGCGTGGTGCAATTTTTATTTTGTTTTATTTTACTTATTCACATATTTGTTAAGCAACATGACATAAACAATTGACCTTGAATTGCATACTCCAGCACACTAGACCATGTCCAGCCAACAGAAAAAGAAATGCTTTTTTTTGGTTTACATCTAATTTGTACAGTTAAATTTATCTTTGTGTATGTGTAAGTAACTGCTGAACAGTTACTTGGTAATTAGTGCATAATATTTCTTACCTTTGGGAAGAATATGAACATATTTCCATGTAGCTGTTGCATTTGGCTTTCATTGAATCTGAAAATCACTATTATGACATATAGGTCTACTATGAATGTCCTGTGCAATACGATAAATTTTGTAATTACTGTTATATGAATCTCGAGTAGGGAAGCACATTATGCTGATATAATAATAGGTAGGGAAACAATGATTTATAAGTCTTCAGACCAATGTTCTGTCAAAACATGTAATATCTTCCACCATCAGTAAAACTTTTCCTTATGCTTATAAATAGTTGTTTGCCTACATATTGCTATATAACTCAATATGCTTTCTTTAGGCCTTTGAGTGCAATTTACCATGAGTATATAAGCCTAAAGTTCAATGTACTCTTTTATGTTGTTGTGTTAGGTCAAAGGGCTAGGGAAAGTGTGATGGGCAGGTGCAAGGCCATTGTTCTAGTTATAGACCACTTTTTTAAAATACTGGAGATAGTGCCAGATCAGTTATTTTGTGCAAGATAGCCCACATTATTTCTCCCTTGGACCTATTCTTTTAATATTTGTTTATATATTTATATTTTTATAACAAGGAAAGTTTTGAAAAAAATTATGACATTCAACTGTTAAAGCCCCAAAAAGTTACTCTTGTTCATTGCGAATGTGATTAGCTCTTACTATTCGAAAATATATTCACATGTATATATCACTCTTCAAACATTTTTAGTGATGCCCAGGGAATAGTTGAAGAGCCTTGAAATTGATAATATTCAAGTTTTAAACTTTCTAACACTACGCAGAAATATTTGAACCCATCATAAAAAATTACTGAAGGCATTATTTCCACAAACCCAAAAATATACCAACACAACACATGCTAATACGTATTTTAAAATGTCATTTTAAATCGCATACTAACACCACCGTGCCAGTATCTTTCTCAAATCATGTACACTGTGGTGTACTGCACTAGGCAATCAATCAGTACATGTGCACCACATGTGTGCATTACTGAAAAGTGTCTTGCCGCTCTATTTTTTAAACATCTCTGTTATTGAGTGATGTTTTTAGATCACTTTCATTGAAAACATTTTTTGTTTTCAAATTAGTACAATACTATAAGTCAAAAGTTCTGTTTAAAATGATAAAATCCCAATGAAATGGTAGTCTCTTGAGGTGCTCAGGGCTGTAAGCATAAAATGATAAAATCCCAATGAAATGGTAGTCTCTTGAGGTGCTCAGGGCTGTAAGCATAAAATGATAAAATCCCAATGAAATCATAGTCTCTTGAGCTGCTCAGGGCTGTATGCAATTGCTTATGTTACTTATATCTAGCACAACCACTGTGTTTAAGGAATAACTGGAGAATGATCATACTTAAAAATTTTACATTTTTTACCCCTAAGAAAGTTCTGGTTTTTTTCTATGTTTTATTTTCAGAATGATATTCAAACAACACACTTTATTATATACTTATGATGGGCTGGAAGTAACTGAAGAGAGTGCTTTGTGCTAATATTGCAAATATGTACTTTTCAGATAGCTATGTTTCACTCTTCCCAATGAAGATGGATATTTGCATGCTAGTCTTGCATTTACTGCAGAATAGAATAGCAAAACTCCATAGTAGAGAGGTTTTATAGTCCGCTAAAAAATAACTGTAAAGTGTTAAAAATGATAAAATCAATTATTAAAGCCCACCCCACCCCTTCTTAGAATGTCACTTTTTTTCCAGTGCATGTATTTTGTTTTACCCACCATCATGCCCTAAGTTGAACAAAAAACAAAGCCTGGCTAAGTAATGAATGAATATTTGCTGTAAAATTCTTATCAATGCTATAAGTGTAGCTACCAGTTTGGCTGCCAATTTTGATTTCATTCCTTTAAGTTGCACAATCAATGCTTTTCTGACTGCACCTTTTT